>NC_136485.1:32595496-32645496 GCF_053919585.1 Euprymna scolopes | reverse complement strand
GTTTCCATAGAAAGAGGTTCCTTTCCATTACTTCTTAAAATGTTTCTTGAACTTGAATCACACGTTGCGATAGTGAAGTATGCTCGGTAGGCACTACGGACTTAATGGAATTGTGAAGATCACGCGAAACATCAGCCATCAATCCTAAGTATCGATTATCGATCCAGGAATGTCCGAAATCACCCGATAGAGAAAAACGTCTGGAAGCTGGTAATCGAATTATCACTTTCCTTCATACGCCCCACTTCATACCATTTCCTATAAGAAAAACACATAACGCTTTGCTGATTGGAAATATGGTTGCCATCGACTAGAATCCAGAAGTCAAACGCTTTTATCTTTTCTTCTGCCGTGTTGAAAACTGTGATTGATTTGTCCCTCGATTCTCGTTAAGCCCTTCTGCGGTGTCATCGATCCCATTCGCTTAAAACTCGAATTATCTTACTAAAAGACGAAAAAAAAATCTATGCAACTAAACAAAATCTTCCTCGTCAATAAAAGAACATTATTTTTGATTTCACTCTATTACCTAGGTAAAGTTTTTTATGATTACTTATTAATTTATTTATGAACTAAAGATAATAGAACGTGAACAACTAAGAAAATACTACAAAAGTTATACATTATCAATCCAGAACTATATGATAAAGAGCAACGTGCATTTATTTATGATGGAAACTGTCAAGGCTTTTATTTAGGATTCGTGCTTTATGCGAACTCAATGAGTGAATATCGTATTATTTGTACTCATTTTTGCCTTTAATATTAACCAATAATAATTACTATTAATACACAACTGGTAATTGAACAGATACAGTGCGTAATATATATCTGCGACTTATAACAAAGATCCATACCAAAGTTCAGCCATATCGACCCAGTAGTTTCTGAGAAAACGTGACAATTAAACCCTAATCCTTAGTAATGCCTATTATCGCTAAGTCTGCATCGAACAGCTAGTATAATATGTAATGTTTCACTTTTTCATAGCACAGGCCAATACAAATATTCAGTTTAATTGAACCAGTAGCATGTGGAATTGACGGACAATCAAACAAAAAGACTAAGATAAACATAATATAGATTATTCTTCTTCTCATTAATAACAGAGTCTATAATAAAGAGTAAGTGCATTTATTTGTGAATATATGCCTGTCACGTCACACACAGACTTTTAATTTATGGTAATATAATTTTCCTCTTAACGCTAATTTGTTAGCCCACTTTTCTTTTGAAATTGATCAGCCAATTTCCTCCAACCGATAATGGAATCAGTCGGATTTTCAATTAAATATAACAGCAACGTTGTCAGTGAGAGAACAATTGTGGAAAACGCATGGTCTCTCCTTTACATATAAGTTAAGTGTGCTTGAAAATGAAGGTTCTGTTGTGGAATAGATTCCGTCCCATCAACAATTCTCCAGTCACCATCTATAATTAAAGTCATTTTCACTTGAATTCTCCATTTCGAGTAGTTCATTTCATCAGGCTGCGGCACGGGAATGCCAAGATTCTTTTTAATAAGTATTATTTGTAATAAATAAGACATACATTTTTTTGGCTCAAACACGATGGAAAAACGTGTTTATCTTCTTTTTTTTTTCTTTAGTATTATTTTGTTATCGTCGATATGTCGTTTCTGGGCGCATGATCTTTGTAATTTAATTAGTAACCCTTGTTAGGTAATTATTAAGTAAATGAAGAAAACGTACTTTTCTTCCTTAAACGACTGCAATGGGGAAGTAAGACCAACGAAAGAAAACCATTAATTAACACTTAACATTGTCTTCGCCTTTTATGCGCAAAACACGTCTGTTTATTTACATGACTATAAACCAAAAAGTAAAACAAGTCAAATACACGCACTTTTTTCATACGGTCAAAGGGCAGATAACTCCAACGCTAAAACCACACGTCATCACAAAACAGACATCGGGAGCAACTCTAAAATGCTTACATCACTGAAAAAAGAAAGTCTAAATCCGTCAAAGAGAGACGAATCCTACAACTTTTACACCATTAAAAACATGACAGACTTGATAAATGTTGAATAATGCAGACACACCGACAAAGTTCCTTTTAGTAGGGATTAGAAATATTCAACCCATTTGATATGATATAAAGTAATTATTTTTAACGAAAGTAAATTACAAATATTTGCATTTGTTCAGGAAACTGAAACATTTAGCATCGCAGCTTAGTTTCTTATCGAGCCAGCTATTGTGAGATTGAAAATAAAGATTTAATATTAAAAAAACTTGAAAAATTATTTGAATTTAGGCATGCGCAGAAATGAAGTAAGAAAACATGGGCAAATTGAAATAAACAGTTTACATGTCAATTTTACCGACAGATGTTCATACGTGCCATGAACCCATCAAAACAATAATTTTATTAGTTATAAACCATCCTTTCTGTTTGATTACGATTTCGCAGTAATTTTAATGTAGTTCAAGTGTTTCCTTGTTAGATAGACGGAAACACACACTCACACATACATCTACAGTTGTATTTCTGTCAGTAGATAACAACACACATATTTTACGATTTTTTTTGTTCACTGATAAATTAAAGAAAAAACTAACATCACGTCGCTTCTGGTGTCAATATAACTAGCTCTGATATTAAGGTCGTATCTAGAATTTTTCCGAAGCTTAAGCTCCAGGCTCGATCGATTGAAAATGGTTTCTGCTTCAGGAAATCAATTATCCCTACTGATACGTAGAAAGCGAAAGGAATTTCCGTCAGCTGGTCTCTTAAAATCCTTTGGTAAACCTTGCCACAGTATTGACAGGCGAAAACAATATTTTATGAAGTGTATGGATTAACGAACCAGCCGATGCAGACGTAATTAGTTTTACCCTAAGGAATAAGTCAGACAATAGACGACACTCTCGTGCGTACTCCCTTTTCTTTTCTCCCTATTATATATATATATATATATATATATATATATATATATATATATATATATATATATACCTGATGATGATGATTGCAGCGTCTTGTCAGACGAGTGCCACTCCCTCAGAACTTTTAAAATCCATGAGCCCAAATGTCTGAGGGAGTATCTATACAAATATAATGTTACAGAATCTTAGCTTTGTACGACAGCTAAGTCTCTCTCTCGGTTCCAAATGTTGAGATCCAGCAACAAGCAAGAGCAAGATAGCCAGCAACAAATTAAACTGCAGACCAGCTTAATGCGGGTACTGGTCTTCCGCTTTATGGTATTTTAAATCAGAGATTTGCTTCTCCTAGAAAGTCCACAAACCAAATATTCAGAGAAAGACATAGTGGAGAAATGGTGGTCATATATATATATATATATATATATATATATATATATATATATATATATATATATATATATATATATATAATTTTTATTTATGTAGACACATATTACATAGTCGCTACACTGAACATGCTAATGTTTCGAAGCATATTGGTTAAAAAAAAAACAACGGTTTCTCATCGGGCGAGAGAAATAAATTTTATATCTGCTATTAAAAGTATCTACATCTCTTGATAATACCAATTTCGTTTTTCGTAATGTTCATTAAACAATTCAAAATACAATAACAGAACATCACTAGCCACATACTATTAAACTTTCAAGGAGCAGAACTTAACACCAATTGTCAAACGGTACATTCTTAGAAAAACAAACACTTTCAAAGCTCTTAACTCACCGTGCTATCTTTGCCTGAGCGACAAATTATTTATTTGCGGATCTAAGGAAAAAGATAAGCTTCTTAATAAGTAAAATGAAACGTCTATTATTTGTGGACACTATAAATCCCAACTCCTTCGCCATTTTGATTTACTTTCTCAGCAATCTTAATCTTGATTGTTATTCTTCATTCCTCCATTCTTATACTTTTAATCTCGACCTGATAATATATTCTGATTGCTTATAAGTTTATAAAGTAAGCTTTGTTACATAGCGCTTATAATAATTTTCCTCTTCTTATCTTCTATTTTACTATCTATTCTGTATCCCTTATTCCACTTTATATCTACTTTATATGTTTGTCAACACAAGTATATTATTATTTTCCTTTATTTGTTTCCACCTCTTATAATTTACGCTCTATTTTGTTTGTCATCTTTGTAATTTTTAGTACTCTTGTTAATTCTTTATTTTTATGTTTATTTGTATATTCATATTCATATTATTATTATTATTGTTATTATTATTATTATAATTATTATTATCATTATAACTACTATTATCAGTATTATCATTATCACTACTATTATCAGTATTATCATTATCATTATTATATTCATCCTTATCACTTATTATCGTAATGTTAATACTTAGGATTATTATTACTGTCATAATTATTAGCATCATCATTATTCTATTATTACTACATTACTACTATTATTACCATTGTTATTTTTATCATCATTGTTATTATCATAATTATTACCATTGAGAATATTATTTGTTATTATTTATTATTAATTATTATTATTATTATTATTATTATTATTATTATTATTATTATTATTATTGTAACTATTTCTTCTTCGTCTTCTTCCTATTATTATTATTATTATTATTATTATTATTATTATTATTATTATTATTATTATTATTATTATCATTAAAATAATTATTTGTGTTATCTTCATTATTATCATTACCATTATCATGTTTACTATTAAGAATACTATTTGTTGTTATTTCTTCTTCTTCTTCCTATTATTATTATTATTATTATTATTATTATTATTATTATTATCATTATTATTATTATTATTATCACTATTATTATTAATAGTATTATTATTATTAAATCTTTTATTTTGCATTTAATAAAATTTTAATTTTTAATTAAAATGTTATTATTTCTATTCTAATATCTATCTATATCTATCTATCTATCTATCGATCTATCTATCTCTCTCTCTCTCTCTCTCTCTCTATATATATATATATATATATATATATTAATGTAAAAAATAATAGATCTTGTGCCTTCATATAAAGCCGTCTCAGTGTTTTATTATTTTTTAGATTTTTATTTTTTATATTGCTCTGCACACATATGTGCAAATGTATGTGCATTGGTGCTGTCGTATTTGGTGGCATGTATACAAACATTTATGCGTGCACATTATTACAAACTCTTATAATTTACTATTATCTCACACTCCTTAACTCGTTTGCTTTTGTTGACATCTCACCTTAAACGCTTCCAAATTCGCCATAATGTGTAAACTCATCCTCTTTCTTAAAGAAACATAATACAATTATACTCACCCCATAGAGATCTCTTTCCATTTTTGGTTATTCTTTTTTATTTTTTATTTTCCTATCCTTTCCTTCTTCCATTGGTCGGTCTCCTTTTACTTCTTTTTTTGTTGCCACTTAATTTTCCTTATCTTTCGACCTGTCTCGTTATCTTATATAGTTTTGGCATCGCCTTTCTCCACATCTCTCTCTATTCTTAAGTATTAAATGGCACTTGGAATAACGCCTAGCATTCCAAGTTAGCGTTTTAGTATTTAATTTTTATAAATAAACATCTATTTCACTTCTTCATTTAAGAACAAGATGCATTGAATAGCAACCATAAACATTATTTCTCTCGTCTGATGAGGAATATTTTGTTTTAAGAACCACTACTTAATTTACTCACATAAATTAATATAGGAAATTATAAATCTATGCGTAAACTTTAAGTATTTACTTCAACAGTGCTCAATACCTAAGTAGAGCTTGTTACTAAGTTGTAAAATATATATGGCGATTCAGCTACACAGAATATTCCGCGTTTACTCCATTCTGAGATTATTCAGGCTTAGGCGCATAAGCCTGAAGAATCCTAGAGTGGATGAAACGCGGAATATTCAGTGTAGCTTAATCGCCATATATATTTTACTAGCGGGGGGTACCTGGCGTTGCCCGGGTGTTTGTAGGTGTGTGTATGGGGGGATAAGTAATAACCCTGAAACGATGTTAAAAAAATCGGACCCCTCCCCGCAAAAAACAGCGAAAAAACCCGCTGTGTGTATAGGGGGGAAGTAAACTAAAGAATAAGCAAAGTAAAAAAAAAATAATAAAAAACGTTGCCCGCATGTCTAAAGATGTAAAAGAAAAATAGTTTTGGTTGTGAGGCTGGATTGAACCCGGGAGCCTTGACGCGGAGGTGAAACAAACTCCAACCACTTAACCGTCTAGGCCAAGAGTAAGAAGAATTAATTATAATGTTAAAATAAGGCTTATAAAGCGGGTGAAAGAGGTTTGATTGATAGATAGCCACTAAATGAGGTCATCGCGGGAGCGTTACGAGATGACGTGGAAGTATTATTTTTTGTTTTACTTCCCATTAGCATTTATTTAATTACGTATTTCGTTTCCAGTCTAGACATCTCTCTCTATCTGTCTCTCTCTCTTTCTCTCTCTCTCTCTGTTTGCGTTTGTGTATGTCTCTCTCTCACATCGTCTTCCGTACTCTAAAGAGTGTTACTAAAAAGAAAATGGCGTCTGACTGTTTTTTTTTGTAAAAACTTCAAACGTTAATATTTTTTGTAAGCGTATTTTTTTACTTCACATTTTTGGCTTGTTATTTTTCGTTTAACTATCGTATCTAACTATTTTTAACGTGATAATAACTTTGGTAACGTTGTCATAGCGCAGAAGTTCATAGTTTAGCTTGTGTGAGGGTTAAATTTTTTTTACGGATAACAATAATGTTTTTTGAATTCAGACTGCTATTCCAGCTTGCTGACGTCATGATCACGTGACATGACTCAGCGGGTTTTAAATACAAGTTGACGCAAAATAAACAGCCCGTATATACTTTATGTAGAAGAGTTGGCGCCCGTATTTTGGGGGGCAGTTATAAATCGATTTACAAATATGTAATGTTTAACATTAACCTGTCACTCTTTTTGCCCCCCCCTGCAGAAAATCGATCAGTTGACGCACTTCTGAGGGTCCTTTTGTGCTGATTTTTCGATATTTGTCGTCCAGAAGGTTGGACTTTTATATGAGACCAAGTTTGTGAATTTTTGTTCCGTCGCTCAAAAGTTTTTAGCAGAAACATACATACATACATTTTCGCTTTTATATATATATATATATAGATAGATTACTTACTATATATATATATATATATATATATATATATATATATATATATATATATATATATATATATATATATATATTAATACGCCGTCAATCGTTGCCGGTCGGCAAATTCGCATACGCATTAGGATTTTATCCATACAGGCTACTTAATTATTTTCATAGAGACAATAATCAGAGCGAGGTTTTAGAGAGAGTTTTGCTACACAAACCGATAAGGTCACATACACACACATACACACATACACACACTCGCATATATATATATATATATATATATATATATATATATATCTGCATGCTACAACATTTTCCTCTCAAATTCCATGTATTTATGCAGAATGTCGAATCTATATATAAATAAAATTCACCGTTATTCTGCAATAAAACTAATAATCATACAGGAAGACTTAAAAAACATAAATGTTAAATTAAAACCTCTTTTTTAAAGGAATAGACAAATAAGTATATTTGAAAGTTGGTTTCATAAATTTTTAAATAGAAAAAGTAGACTTATTAGGTTAAGAAGAAAGTTAATGTGGAATTTTTTATTTTGATTTCAAATGATGAATTTTCAAATACGTTTGCGTTATGATTACTTTATATTTCATTTTAAATAGCGTTTTTCGTTCTAATCGTTTACATTAGAATCGGTTTAAAACAATTAACTTTTCTTCGCATAATGTTCAATACAAGACGGGAAAAAGACAAATTAGCACAATTTCCTTATTTCAGTTCACCTTAGATGTAAAAGCTGTTGAAACAGCTCACGATATCACCGAAGAGTTTGGCGCAGGAAGGATCAGGAACCGCTACTACATGCGCATCACAATAGTAGTTGAAGAAATCTCTTGTTTTGAAGTTGATAAATCTAGTGGACGGCTGTTCAGTAACTTGCTTCTGAATTAGACGTAACGTATACGACGATTTCCCATAACTTGAGAAAGATTGGAAAGACAAAAAAAACCCCAAAAACTTGATACCTGCGTTCTCCATGAATTGAACGACAATCGAAGGAAACCGCATTATGAAGTGTCATCTTTCCTTCATTTAAGCAACAAGAACAACGCGTTTATCGGCCGGGTTGTAACGTGCGATAAAAAGTTGGTTCTTTACAACAACTGGTGACGCCCAGCTTAGTGGTTACACGCCAATGAAGCTCTAAGACACTTTGCGAAGGTAAAGTTGCAGTACAAAAAGGTCATGCCGAGTGTTTGGTGGTGTGTGATATTCAACAAAAACGCCTCAATTCTCCTCAAGACAATGCACGATTGCCAATTGCTAAAACGACTCTGAAGAAATTGAAGGAATTCGGCTACAAAATTTCCTCATTTGCCATATTATGCATACCTCTCATCTACCGACTACACTTTTTCAAACCTCTTGACAAGTTTCTGCGTGGGAAATGCTTCAAAACCTAAGCGACATTAAAAATCCTTTCAGCGACTTCATTGCCACCAGAACGCAAGATTTTTACATTACTGGCAAAACTACACTTGTTTTGCGTCGGAAAATGTGTCGATACTGATGGTGCTTTTTTCGCTCCATAACTTTTTGTTTAAGCCGGATATGTTCATCTGAATTTGAAAGTATAAAACCGCAAGAATATTCTTGTCAATCTGATAATATCGTATTGCGCGCATATATGGCGTAATTTGGACGTCCGATTTTCCCAATTCTTAATAAGAGTGCATTTTGTCAACTACTCATAAAATATTGTCACTGAAAGGTTCAATTCTCTCTGGTTTATGAGCAATTACATGTGATTTTTCTTATATTATAACAGAAAATAATCTAATGAGATTAAAGCGTACGAACAAGTAGACTAGTCGACAAACCAATTCGTTAAATTATACTTTCATCAAACATTTTTTCGCAGAATGTTTTGCATGTGACTCTGTTCTTTTGAAACAACATGAGTTATTGGCAAAACAAACTTTACTAAATATAACTGATAATTGCATATTTGCAATTAATGACAGTTTTCAGTTTTTTATTCGACGCCTCTATAAAAATCACACTGATGTCTAATGTAATAAGAACAAATTAATAAAGATATACGTGTTCAAAGGAGATACTCCTCACTATACATCGCTTATCGAACAAGATATACAAAGACAAATGCTGCTACTATGCTTTACATAAACAAAAACAAAACTAACTTTATTTTAAAATCGATAGAACTGAACGTATTATTTTAAAATCGATAGGACTCAACATATTTCGGGCAATGTTATGAACTATTGTAAAAGAAATGTCAGCCTATGGACTATATAATGCATTCTATTCATTCTACTTTGATACTGTTTGTAATATACACGCTCTATCAATATGCATTGAGAAATATAGAAATAGTATTCTTACAAAATAGAGAAATAAAAAGGAACAAACGGTATTATGTGTTCATCAACGTTTCGTCTTTTTTTAATTTCGGTCTTATTATCTCGAAATAAAGACGAAACGTTGATGAACACATAATTCGGTTTCTCTCTCTCTCTCTCTCTCTCTCTCTCTCTATATATATATATATATATATATATATATATATATATATACAGTAGTGTTTGAATTATATGTTTAAGTGTCAGTTTTAGTCATTTAGAGCAGCTTTAAAGTTCCACCGCTCACTAATTTTTCGACCAAATATAAAACAATTAATACAGTTTATAGACCACCTTCTCAGCTATATTGTGAAAAAAAATAATCAATTTTCGTACAGCAAAACAAAAATTATGATGAGTTATCAAGTGTTCAAAATCGTGAAAATATGTAAGATGATGGGCGAAGCTTTTAATGACTTCAGCGACTACTGTTGCTACTAATTGACTTCTATCGCGGAGAAAGAAGTAACAAGTTAAACATAGACGATGAAAGCATTCAAAGGAGATAAGCGGAGGTGTTATCGACAGCAGAGGGGTGCCGTACATTGTTAGTACATATGTTTTTATAAAGAACAAGTGGATTTATTGGAAGCTTGGAGAAATCATTTATGCCAAATAATTGCTTGTATTCCAAGAGTCGCTTCTTTCCCCCAAATAATTGCTTGTATTCCATTATTAAATAAATGAACCAATCTATATCCACGAATATATAGTTTTGTGACTTCATTTCATACTCCTGTTGTTCTATTATATAAGCTTCAATGATAATTGTTGAGCTTGGTATTATCCAGATAAGTCTCTTCTTGTGGAATTGAACTCTCTCTTTTCCTCTAACGCATTAAACTATATATATATATATATATACATATATATATATATATATATGTGTGTGTGTGTGTGTGTGTATACAAGTCATATGCTTTAACAAAGATAGGTGCGCCACGTTTGTCATCAGAGATTGTGTTTTCTTATGAAAAGTAAAATAAAACTCTGATAATTCGAAATGTTATATCTACAATACCCACCCCATTTTTATGAAAATTTATTACCAGTCATGATTTTAGAAAATGTCTGAAATTAAAGATTTGTGATTAAGGGATACTTGATAAGAATTTAAATAAACGAAATCTGGTTCAATTCCCATCTAATTACATTGAATCACATTCAGAACAAATAATAGAGAATTTAATTTTAAATGAGAGGAAACTTCTAGTCGATTTTTATAAACAGCTATCGAAAGGCAATAGAGAACTTGTAATGAAAAGGGTTAAGTATTTATTTATATCTGATATCAATACATGGATAGGAATTATATGATTTTTTTCTTTCGCCCTCATTTTAACCTATTTGCATAAAACTGAAGTAAATATAGTTCACATTGCAACCGCTACAGCACAGCAGCGAGGTGTTTAAGCGCAAACTGCTTGAATAATTAGTTTAAGGGTGGAAAATATAAATGATAATATATAACTACACATAGATTCCTGTCTTTATAATATATATATATATATATCTATAATATAAAGATGAATGTGTGTGTGTGTGTGTGTGTGTGCGTGTGGTCACGAATAGGCTCCTATATGTTTGACTATTTAAAAAAAAACTGATTACATATAATGATAGATGTATCGAGACACCGAAATGGGTATGCTTGATCCTGCAGACGGTGGTTAATTAAAATTGTGGTGTGTGCGTTAACGCCTGGTTCACAAAGTATGGAAATAAAAAAAAAATAAAAATGAAAAAAAAAACGTTTACAAGTGTTTTTGATATACATGTACATAAGAATACTTTGAGGATACTTTTAACTTTAATACGAATGCTATAATAAAATTGTGGGCTCTGTGTTCGCGCCTGGCATCCATAGAATGGAAATAGGCACACACTTTAATACAGACGTTCCATATCTATCTGCGTAAGTATACTTTGATAATTATGTTTCAGTTTGAAGAAATATGGTATAATAAAATTATTGGGCATTCGTTCGCGCCTGACCTCCATAGAATTGAAATATGTCACAAAGTTTAACAAGGTTTCTTAATATAGATTCACAGAATATTGTGATAAGTGTTTCAGTGATAAGAGGGATGGTATAATAAATTATGGGATTTATCTATTTTATTTTTACTTTCATCATATTTTGTTTTGGTTTTGATACCCCCAAATTCGAAGCTATCTCTTTACAACCCATCCCTTTCATAACCTATCATACTTTCATAAATCAGAGTCCATTTTCTGTAAGCTGTTTTTGAACCCGGTCAACGACGGGTACTTTTGTTAGTATATATATATGTGTGTGTGTGTGTGTGTGTGTGTGTGTGTGTGTGTGTGTGTGTGTGAGTGTATATGCACTATATTCTATATACAGACGTTGTAAATGATACAGATATTTCCAATTTAAAGCATATGCATGAGAGACGAGTCTGATCAATGTACTTCCGTAAATGCAACGATGTGCTTCCGTTAGATAATAGAAAATTAATGTACTTAGCGTGAACTTGACAAGTGCTCTTCTGTTTAGATTAAACAGCATTCGGAAAGTAAAAGAAAAAAAACAAAAAACATTTACGATAAGCGGACGGGAATAAGAGGATATTATTTTCCACTGAGATAACGTAATTTAGCGCCACGTTTAACAGGTCGTTTTAATGCAATAAAAATCTTAGTGTATATAATTGAGTTATTACATACGAGCTTAGTCTCTGATTGTGAACTCTATGCAACCATTCTCGTTTTTTTAGCACGTGTCCGATTCTTTTAATTACTCGTATTTTTCGTACAACTTTTTGTCTGATAAAATCTCTGACGTACTTTAAGTTCATACCGTCTAAAATACTCATGCCAAATTCGGCAATGCATTCTTATTATTTTTACATAGGAGTCACTACTTATCAAGACCAAGAGGCCACTCGAGGATAAGGGTTAATTAGTGCACATTAGTAAATCGGATTAAATCGTCTATAACGTTAGTTTTGAAAATTTGGTAAATTGGATTACTTTAGGGGACGGCTCATTAAATAAAATACAAAAAAACTTGATTACGTTGAATTGGAAACGACCGTATTGCAGTCAGCTCGAAAGCAGGCATAATGAAAAGAGTTCCACAGGCATTCAGTTCTCAGATAGAAATTTTGCTCATGGAATCTACGTTTAAGTTGAGTCACAGATGAAGGGTGGGTAAGAATTATTGATAGTGGTTTCAGTCTGACGAGTATTTTCCGTAAAAGTTTGACGAGCACTTGCCATGAAAATAACGATACATCAGAAACAGGCTCGCAACGTCATTTCTGTGGAAAAGATGTTGAGAGGAAGGGAAAAGGGCATCTCCTACTACGAATTTATTTTGAACTCTGTCAGGGGGGATAAGCTTCTTATAGCTGATCCTGCTCAAATATGGCAACAATACTCCATCCGTGGACTTACGTGGCTCTTGTATAAGTAGAGAAAGCATCAGCAGGGAGATACCTACAAGAGCGGTAAAACGCCCCAACAAATTTTTAGTGACCTTTGCAACATTTTATGTACGTGTTCCATCTCAGACCAGAAGTAAACGTCAGGACCAAAAGCTTATCAAACAGGGAGCCTCCCCTAGACGAGAGAAAGCCATTTCAATTGATGCCAGACGGGGATCGTTGATGATGTAACGATAGAAGCTTGTTGCTCAATGCATTAAAATTAACCAACCACCTCATTCTCCATTGTGCAACGTTCTCTGGAACAAAAGAGAAATTTGTTTTTATGGTCTTTGTAGTGTTGCTATAGATGGTAGTGTCGTCAGTATAAATGTCCACGGCATGATTTTAGTATGTGATTCGAGAGATCATTGATGTAGATCAGAAAGAGCGTTGGGCCCGTAACGACCTCTGAGAAACCGCAGCATTAATACTGTGAGCTTCTGATCAACCACTACTCTTATGAACCTATCAGAGAAATCATATAATAATTGAAAAGACGTTTCTAGCTATACAGTAGCTAGAGATATTGTGGAGTAAAGCTTTATGACAAAATCCTTTGATATGTCAAGAGCACTTGCCGTAGGAAAGAAGCCTCCGTCAAGAGATACGCTAATCCTATAATATAACTGTTAGCACATTTGCTGGAGGTCTAGCAGAACGGAAATCATATTGCATGTCACTAAGAAGGTTACTTTTCACTGAAGTGGTTGACTACATATATTTACCACAGATTCCAGCAACTTACACATGACGCAGCGGAGACTTATTTCTCTGTACTATAAAGGAAGTGACCGATCGTATGAATTCTTAAATATATTGCATACTGATCTAATTTTCCAGAGTGGTGAGAAATAATTCTCCTTAAGAACACACTTAAAAAGCTTTATAAGTATGGGAGCTAGTTTTGCTTGAAGCTGAATGCCGTCAGAGCCAGTGTCTTACAAGAATCAAAGTTTTTGATTGACTTGGCAACACCATGCACAGATACTTACAAGTCGCATGACGAGTTTGGTTTCGTTTGATGCTGACGAGATTAATTAGGTTCATTGATGATGGTTGAGATATAGCACACGATTTTGTTCAGGGCCTGTTTGCTATTTGTTAAAACTGGTGGGAGCCAAGATGCTGCTCAACTACTTAGGACTTAAGGGATTTAGAATCCAGCTCTCTCGCGTTATATATTACTCTTTTACCGTGGTTGATGGCAGTTCTAAAAGCGGCCTAGTCTCAGTACCTGTGTGCAGCAGTGAAAATAATGATTTCTGTGCGCAATCGCAGCAACACATTCTGGAGAGATCCACTGCTGCCTGCTTAGTTTTGCTGTAATATTTTGAAGGTTATCAAGCGGTATATACTAACAATAAACCATTCTTTCGGACCTAATACGATAGAGGAAAGGTTCTTTTTAAACAGGGAATGCAGAGGTAGCTCTTTATAAAGATACAGAAGCTATCCCAGTCAGCCATAGTGCAACGATATACATTACGACGGAGAGGTACGTCTGGGGTCGTATAATATTTTTGTCTTCACTGATACAACCGAGTAGTCGGAAGATGGACATAAATCAGAGCAAGTTGTTAGGAAAAGGTGTAGGAACCTTGCATACTGACTGTCCGTAGTAGGTTCGTGAACAATTTGAGTTAGGTCATAAACAATGGAAAAATACTGACAGGACCTTCCCTAATCATCTGCCTTGTTTAAGTGGGCTAACCACCCACATTGTGAACATTGAAATCTTCATAGACGCAAATTTTAATTGAAGGATGAGCAGGAAAGTTATGGTCAATTTTCTCGGACAGGCTCTTTATAATAGTAACTCTGTTCGTGTATGGGCCATAGAGGGCAAAATGGAAGCAGTAGTGTAAGCGAGTGAAACCTGGGGGCACATATGAAGTAATGAAGGGTCTTCTATGGAGATGTTTCCACAACATGGAAAGACATTACTTTTGTAGGCACAAATTCTATGCCTATCCTGAGCGGCAGATTTTGCTATTTAGTTAGAGTATCCTTTAATTACGAACTAATTCAGGGAAATAGTCCAATGCCAGTCTCGCTTACGAATAATTGTTCTGCAGTTGGGTTTAAACCTCTGAAAGGTTGGAAGGTAACCCCTTAGGCGGGAGAAGTAGACATGGAAGTGGCGGTCTACGTTGCAAGTTGGAGTTCATCATTCTATCGTGTATTTTTTCTGGAGACTATTCATGATGGAATTTTGTAATTTGTAGAACAAGTCGGCAGCGCGAAGATAAACAATAAATGAAAGACGAAATAAGGTAGCATATTTTATAGTCTATTATAAGATAAAGCCGTGACAACTACATACTATTATGACTTCGAGAAGCCCCCACTATACGCTACTGCATGGTCTAGAATTCATCACTAAATGGAAATACAGCAGCCCAAGTACTTTTCACCTGCTGATAGGACATCCTCCTTATTGGTTAATCCAAGGTTCGGGTTCCTGACTATTTGGCGGATAATGTTAGTTCAGTTAAAACAATTACCTCTAGCACCCTAAATAATGACATGACTAAAAGGACAGACATATAAACCACACATTTCCTACATCTCAAGCGATCACTCACGCAAAAATACTGTCGACCTAAAATACAGTTTTTTCTTTTCCCTTTGTATGAAAAATTACTTATTATAAGCGACCGTTACAGGACCTGCCGATAACGAATCTACTATACATTGTCTTCTCTCCATTAAAAAATGATAACAATATTGGGTATTCTACTAAGTATAAGTTCAATTAACCTGGTTAGGGGAATGCATGGTGATAGATTCGTCTCTCACTTACAGAAAAAATGAAATTTCCACCTGTACTTTTCATTTGAGACAGGTAAACTTTAATTTTATAGTATATTAATTTTAGTTAGTATTACCTGTCTAGATAACATAGATAATCACCTTGACACACTAATTATCCCAATATAGCTGAAGATGAGCAATGCTAATTCAACTCACTACCAGATGAGTAATGATTTAATAGTACTATCAAAAAAGGCATCGGAACCTCCATGCATGAACTGCAAAACCTTAACATCGTTTCTTCTTGCGACAGGAATATACATCTCACTTACCAGTTGATGTTCTTTAGAAATTCATCCTCCAGATGAAGCCAATTCGTTCTACCTAGAGCAAAAAAAAAAACAAAACAAAAAAAAACGCTTCATTCATAGCAAATTGTAATTTTTTTCCTTCATAGTACTCTTATTAAAATGTATAGTTACTGTATTTATTAATAATTTATTGCTTATCAAGACCGGATGGCAGTCAAGGGTAAGGTTTTAGGAGATTCTAATTTAGGTAATAAACGACACCATGTAATAATTTGAAACGATCAGAGGAAGCTGAGTATTTGATTACCTAAGGGCTCTCTTCCACCAGAATTTGTGATATTGAAGAATATTATATTGTTGTATTTTTCTTTTTAGATTAGAAACAGAATGTTCCATTTTGTTTTAGAGTTGAGAAAGGAGCAGAAAATATCTTTGTTGTGGCTGAAGTTGTAATGCATTCGGATATTAAACATGAACACATCGACAGAGTAGGTATAAAAAGCCTGACGACTTTCTGATCATCCCTCACTATACTGCGAGGTTAATTATGAATTCTATCATGGCAGGGATGCTTACACATATTGGAACATATCCGGCTCTTATAAACGTAGAGGACTGTACAAGCAGCGAGTTAGATTTAGGAGCGGTAGAATGAACAAACTATTTTCCAGCGTCCTTATCAACACATTTGATATAATTCTTCCGTGTCATAGCTGAGGAGAATTCCTGTCCCAGGGACTTAAAAAAGTTCGTCTCTCTCAATATTATTACGAAACAGATGGGTTTTGCTGAAGTTTTTAACAACTTCTTCGTGTATTATAGGTTCGAATCAACAAACCCATGGTGCAATGGCGACTCAGCACTTTGTACTAAGTTGGAAAATAATCAACCGCTATTTTTTAATACTCAGCCGACTTTTAAAAGTGGAATGCTTCTCTCCTTTAAGTAAAGTTCGAACAGATTCGTAAACAATATTTTGATTTCATTTCTCTTTTGTACTGTTATCGGAATGTTTCTGAACCATTTGCCAAGCTGATGTAAAAGTTCTTGATCAGGTCGGCAATTTTTTCAATGTAAACATGAACTCGCACTTATTAAGAAGTCTTGGTTACATTAGAAGCTCGTTAACAACTATTGTGGAAATTTTAATCTTTCATATCAAGCAGAACTTCATTGTTCAATGGATCTTGTAATGAATATACTTTTTAGACAAGATACTCTTTTATTGTGTTTTATAAATAAGTTATAGCGACTTAAAACGAAATGTAATTTAAATTAATTTTAAAATGTAATCTTATAGATAATGCACATAGATTATTATTATTACACATGCTAACATATCAACGGCCGGAAAATTTAAATACTTACCTTTTTATTCCTTAAACACAATTTGGTTTCAAATACACAGAGGTTTCGTGGCTAATTGACAGATTTAACAATCTATGTTTTTTTCTAAATTACTGAAATTGGTCATTATTTAACTGAATGACATATTAGAATATTTCGCGTAAACTAAAATTATTATTATTATTTATTTTTATTATTCAATTCCATTATGGGATTGAGTAATAAAAATAAATGATTTTTAAAGAAGTTTAAACCGATTAGAACTCTAGATAAAATATATTAACGCTTAGTTGTCTAGGAAGAATACGATGTTATTACGGAATAAAATTTCAACCGTCAAAAATTAAATACTTTTAATTAATCATTCATAATAACTAATCGTATTATTTATATGGGGAAACAACCTCTTTATGTGTTGATTGTTAGGTCGGTTCATGTTGAGTGTCTAATCACTATTTTTGCGTATTTCTTATTAATTTTTTATTATTATTTCTTTATTTCTTATTTATAAGCTTTCATATGAGAATTGCTATTTTTTGTTATTAAGCATGTTACGACTGTTAGTTTTCGTCTTGGTTGTTTTTCGCACAACGTTTAGACCACGTGAGAAAAACAAACAATAGAAGAACAATAGTCCTAACGATCAAAATAATACAAAAATATTTATCAATCTTCATCCAAAAATATACTTAAAATCATACAATAAATAAAAAGTAAGGAATAAATGGCGTTTGCAATTTCTAACTTTGTCGAAGAATAAATAAAATAAAATAATTTTCACATTTCACCCAAAATTTCAGGTGCGTTTGAATGCACCTGGTGTCAGTTGGTAATTACATCATGCAAAACATTGTGAGAAAAACAACCAAGATGAGAAACACAGTCTCAACAATCTAAATAATGCAAATACTGTTTAATTTCACTATCAATTTATTTTTAACAACATTTGTTTTATATAATTTCTTTCTGTTCCGTCTGCCTGCTTCCCACCTGACTAAAACCTGAATGTCTTCAAGTCCAACGTAAACAAATTCCTAAAGACCCGCCCCTTAAGTAAACACTTCATTAAATCTCCACACTAACGTACTGTACTTGCAATAACCCTTATCCCTGAGTGGCTTCAGGGCCTTGATTAATGGTGACCACCGTGTAAAAAAAAAATTATATGTTAAATAGTGTAAAGAATTTGTTTCATTAATATCTGTAAAACAAACCATTCTGTTTGATTAGGAAAAAATTATCATGAGAATAAACATATATTAATAAATATTCGTTTTTTGTATGCCCAAAAACAAATAACATATTTCCATGTTAGAAATCTGAATACAAATTTTCTTGATCATAGCATTTTCTGACGTGTAAATAAGATCCGATAACAGATCAGAATTTGTCATAGAAATCAGTTTAATTAATAATTGTACAGCAAAATGATAAACTTAATTTTCAAAACAATGTTTATAAAAATAAATGATACTGAAAAAAAGGAAGCAAAATAAAAGAGAGATACTCCGTACGATGACAAATCACTATAACTAATAATCTGTATAACAAAAATACATTGAGAAAATATCAGTTTAAAGTTAATCATAAAATATAAATAAGTTCTTGATAAGCCGTTCCATATAAGTTATCAAATTTACCAAATTTTCATTACTAATGATTACTATATTGTCCAATTTCTACTGTACACTCTTTAACCCTTATCCTGAGTGGCCTCTGGGCCTTGATAATGTGGTGATGCCTATGTAAATATATATATATATATATATATATATATATATATATTAAAGCAGGTTTTTGTAAACGGTGAGAATATTCAATGCGTAATACTATATATTTTTAATGAGTCATGTATATATACATATATATATATATGTCATTAATATATATATATATATATATATATATATATATATATATATATAGTAGCGTTCGTGTGTGTCTGTGTGTACATCTCTATAACAGCCCGATCATGACTAAATTATGCATGATGATGGTCCCACACCACTTTGCAAGTTTAAGGTAAAAGATCAAGGTCATAATATATATATATATATATATATATATATATATATATATATATATATATATATATATATAACTACTTAATTTACTCACATAAAATTAATATACGAAAGTATAGATTTATGCGTAAACTTTAAGTATTTACTTCAAAAGTGCTCAATACGTAGGTAGAGCTAGTTAGTAATTTATAAAATATATATGACGATTAAGCTACACTGAATATTCCGCGTTTCATCCACTCTAGGACTCTGCCTGAAGTGTCATAGAGTGGATGAAACGCGGAATATTCAGTGTAGCTAAATTGCCATATATATTTTATAAATTACTACATTACTATATATATATATACACACACACACATATATATGTATATATATATATATATATATATATATATATATATATATATAAGAACAAGTAGTTAATGAAACATGTTAAAACAAAGTTTGAAAAAGCGTTAAACACATATATAATTTTTTAAAAAGGAAACACTAAATAAGTTGATAGTCCTTAATCCGCGCAGTTTCAAAAATAACTTTCCTTCTCATCAGAGGATAGGATTTAGCAAAATGCGGGATTTTGCTTTACTTTGATGAGAAGGATTTTTCTACCCTCTGATCAGAAGGAAAGTGTTTCTTCGAAACTCAACGGATTAAGGACTATCCACTTATTTAGTTTTTCCTTTATAAAAGTCTTTTTAACATGTACCTGTACTTATTATAAGCTCCATCTCTTATTTGCTTTTATCGAGCTTGAGATTACTTTATAAATATTAATTCTTTTATATTAATAATCTACTTTAGTTTTGCCATCTTGGATCATTTTGGTAAACTTAACTGTAATTCTTATTTCATTTATATATATATATACTCTGACAGTCCACACTGCCGGATAGATCATGACCGAATGGATGGTGCAGATTATTTTTTATGGTCAAGATCAAAGGTTAATGTCTTATTTAGTGCGAGTCTTACAACATGATATCCACTTACGGCAAGAATAACCACAAGCGGGTACTCGTGCGTACAGTAAAATCCCACGCGAAACATTGGTATTTTTGCTAGTTGTACATATGAATTGAAGTCAAATTAGAATATACGTATAATATTTTCGAATGAACCAGAATGAGTTTGCTTGATTATAGACATATTTCTCATATTTCTCATGCCTTATCGTTTGGTATAAAGAATAAGAAAGATGTGAACGGATAGTTCTCATACACTTGACGTCAAAGTCACTAATGTACTCGAAATTACAGTGTGTTCTTGTTATTTTCTCGCACTACATGACGTGTGCATAGATGACGTGTGTGATTGATTTTCTTATGTATGAATCTTGTGAATTCATTGTAAATTTGTTATGGAAATTACACACGAACTTTTCTGCAAAATAAATCTCTTACAATGTTTCTTTCTTTATTTATAGATTTTCCTTCAGGACAAAAAAAGCAAAAATAAAAACAAGCGTGAGGTAGACATTTTTTTCTATCGAACCTGATGAAATACTCGAAAACCATCCGTTCATATTTGGTATTCCGTATTGATCGGTTTCTTGCTTCATAAAAGCTTCTGTTTCCATGATTCAATAATGCAACACAACATCGCCAGGGCATCGCAGCGATCGATCTGTGACGATGTATCGATCTCAGCAGGACCTTTTAATTTTACATTCCTATTGAATCGACTGCAGTGGGGAGGTAATACGACAGGATCTTAATTGATGCAACATGGCTACACGAATTATTGTATCCATGGCCGCAAGCCTGCAGAGAGAAGAGATGCTATAGGTTCCTTCTTTTTGATTCCGACATCAAGAAAACACAGAGATGTTTGTTGTTATGCTTGAAACAGATTTATATAAAAAAAACAAAAAAAAAACAAAACAAACAAAACAAATAGGATACTTTCTTTTTCAGTCCAAAAAATTCTTATTCAAATACGTATCCATAGTATTATAACGTCAAATTCGTTTACCCACGAGACCCACACATTTTAGCGGCCTACGTCGCAAAGGAGACCAACACAAAAAATAAGGAACTCACTTTTTTATAACACCCACTTGTATTTCCTCATTCTCCCGCCACGTGTTATTTCTAGTTTAGGCTGTGACGTCCCTGACGTGATCCTATTCTTAACGTATTTTTTCTCTTTATATAGTCTGTTTCCTTATAGTGTCGTCATTTCGCATTTGCATACGCGCGTCCGCGCTTTGTTACAAGGAATTTTCACGTTTAAAAGAGGTTGTGTGTAGTACACTGAGGTGGATGAGACGCCGATTTCAGAATTTTCAGGGTAGCGCATTAATTACGATATTTTTTTTTTATTACATTTTCACCCCAGACAAGGCACATTACCACTTTGGTGTAGGGGGCTACTATCAGGGGAAACATCTACTGGGGTACTATGTAGGGATTAGGGCAGCGAGATGTTGGTTCACGTTGCACTTGAACTTATGCATGTCAGTACAGTTGGGGAAGCAGTGGCCTGGAATGGAATTCCAAAGTCTAGCAGTTCTGGGGAAGAAACTACTGGAGTAGAAAGATCTTTTACATCTAGGGATCTCTACAGTGTGGGGGTGGGATTTTGCAGCTTGTCGGGTCTGTCGAGGGTATTCACGTCGTGGGGGCACAAGTGCTTGCAGTTCTTCAGAGCATTCACCATTATAATACTTGTAGAACAGGCAGAGGGATGCAACGTTTCGACGATGGGACAGAGGCTGAAGTTTAGATGCCAGTTTAGGGCCTATCAGATTTGCGACTCTCTTTTGAACCCTCTCAAGGAGCGAGAGACTAGTAGCCGATGCACCGGCCCAAATATGAAAGCAATACTCCATACATGGGCGAAGAGTGGCCTTATAAAGGTACAGGATACTTTCGGGTGTTAGAAGTTTTCTAGCACGGTAGAGAGAGCCCACGTTCCTCGCAGCGGTCCTGGCAATGCCCTCGATGTAATTGTTCCAGCTCATGTTTCCTGTGAACGTTAGGCCAAGGAGCTTGAAAGACGTACTCTCAGCTAAAGAGTTGTTGGCCATTGCTATAGGTGGTAGAGAAGGTTTCTTGTAATTATTAAATGAAACCAGTTTTGTTTTAGTGGCATTGAACGTTTCCATCCATTTTTGTCCCCATTCCACTACTGATTTGAGGTCATCCTCTAGTGTTTCTGCCATTACTTTAGATATATGTTCATTTGTTTTCCTGTCGTGCCTGCTATAGAGTGTGGTGTCATCATATCTAGCAGATTCACTATTCTAGTAGTTGCTGACATTGCTGATTTTAAGTTAAATAGTATATCTTTTGAACACAAACCTAGAGTGTCTCTGACACTTTTACGGAGAGTCTTAGTCATGCAGGCCGAATACACCCGAAACCCAGTTTTCATGTCTACACTTTATCCGAACCCTACTAAATATGTACCGTTCAAAGGTCTTAAAGAAAAACGTACAAAGTGCTGAAGGTAAGATTCCTAAGCGAAACAAATTATGGGATGAAAAAATTTTGTTTTTACTACTTACACATTTTGTCTAAACGAACTCCAAAAGTTCGTCAGTCAACTATCTTCGAGATAAAGATACTATCGATTATAGTCTATTTGTTTACAAACCACCCGTCTAAGAAATAAAAAGCAGATGAAAACAACTCACTCTAATACAAAATAAAAGTTCTTTGCATAAACAAACGAAAGTATACGTGTGTTGAAACCAGCATTAATAACCAACGATTGAAAGATCGGAGTGACATGGATAGATAAAAAATGATCATGTAACACTTTACAAGGTAACAAAATGTCTTCTTATAATTATCGATAAAAAGAAAGTAGGTACAAAAATCAAAATATTAAAATAACAAACCCCGCTTATCTCGGCATTGTTTCCAGTCGTTCAGGACTTCTCCTTGCCACTGGACTCAGTGCCGATTCAGGATAGGTGTGGTTGGGTATTGCGCAATCGTTTCCACACAATTACACGAGCACCTTCCCCTACAAGGGGTATCCGTTGTCTTTCAAGACTGAACGGAGACATCGAGACTAAAACGAAAAGAAATAGCCATTTTTTTATTTATCTTGTTAAATTTTTTCGGCCCTCATGACAATACAAATCGACTCCCCCGCTATTAGTGATTGATACCTTTATATATCTCACTCACCCGCCTATGTTAATTAGTGGGCGTCTCCACAACAAAGTGATAAGTATTTTTATGTGTTTCTTAAAAACAAATCAAGCCGATAAATGTCTAAATCTATTCTGAATTCATAAAGCAAAACCTTAAGAACATTATCTTTATGGTAGCCAAAGGGAAATTGATTTAAATAAAATTTAGAATCTTGAATTTATATTTATGTTTTGCACATGCATTATACACGCGCATACACATACACACAAATATATATATATATATATATATATACACATATATATATCTGTATACACAACACACACATCTATACGTATACATACAATAATATATATATATATATATATACAATATTTTTTATTGATATAGACACATCTACATGGTCGCGACACTGGACATGCTAATGTGTGCGACAGATGGTAGTTTATGACCACAAGTCCTTGTCAGATTACTAAATAAAATTTGTCTTGTACTGAAGAAGTGCAGTACTTATATACACACACACGCACACACAAACACACCCATATACGCATATACACATATATATTTATAGTGCCTAGCAACGGACGGATGTATATGCATAAATCAACATACACACGCACAAATACTACACACGCCCATATGAATAATCATACATACATATATGAATACAAACCTACAAAAGTGTATTCATATCCGCCTATATAAATTTAATCTTTGCAAAAAACAATAACAATTAATGCAATCTATCTATCTATCTATCTATGTATATGTGTATTAACATGCATAAATATGTATATATGTATTAACGTCGAAGTAGATGTTTTTAGTTATTTTATTCATTATGGTATATTCTAAGTTTACATAGATGTTTCTAAATTCTCTACTCTTTTTTACATAGGCATTATCACTTATCAAGGCCAGGAATAAGGGTTAAAGAGTGTACAGTAGAAATAAAACAATATATGAATCGTAAGTAATGAAAATTCGGTAAATTTGTTAACTTATATGGAATGGCTCATCAAAAACTTGTTTACATTATACTTGAAGACAACCATATTGTAGTCAGCTGGAAATCAGGAAAGCGGAAGACAATTCCAAAGGCGTGCAGTTCTAAGAAAGACGCTTTGCTAATGGAATCTAGGTTTAGGTTTAGGCACAGATAAAGAGTAGGGGAAATTAGTGATATTGTTTTCTGCTCGACGGGTGTTTCTTGTGAAGATTTGGCGGGGGGGGGGGCAAATATTTGAGCTCAGCCGAGCACTTGCCATGAAAATAACGATAAAGCAGAGACAAACTGGTTACATCTCTTCTGTGAGAAAGAGAAAAGGTCACCCCCTACGAGGCTACGAGATTTATTTTGAACTCTATCAAGGCAGGATAAGTCCTTTCTAGCGCAAATGTGGCAACAGTACTCCATCCTTGGACGTACTTAGATCTTATATGGATAGAGAATTGCATCAGCAGTGAGATATCTACTGGATCGATGGAAGGATCCCATCATTTTTCCAACGGCCTTTGCAACGGATTTAATGCATGTGTTCCATTTAAGATCAGGAGTAAAGGTCAAGCCCAGAAGCTTGTCAAAATATGAGGCCTCCCCAAGACTAGAGCCATTCATTTCAATTGATGTCAGATGGGGATCATAGCGTTGATGATATAAAGATAAAAGCTTGGTTTTCGATGCATTAAAAGTAACAAGCCACCTCTTTCCCTATTGTGCCACTTGCTCAAGAACAGAGGAGAGAGAATCAGAGAGAACATGGTCGTTTATGGTTCTAGATGTGCTACCAAAGATAGTAGGGTCATCAGCATAAATGTTTATGTATGATGTAAGGATGTGATTTGGAAGACCATTAATGTAGATCACGAAGAGAGTTGGGTCCAAAAGAGTTGGACCTCTGAGGGACTCCATCAATTAATACTGGTAGCTTCTGATATCTGCCCATTAACCACTACTCTTAGTCATAATTTTCATGTAATCCATTCCCTTATATAGACAGTAATATTTCCGCCCTGAGCATGGAAGTTAAACAGCTTGTGAGGATTGTGAGACAAATGCCTCTAATCCACTCAGAAACGCTGACTAATTTTTGATATACTTATACATAACAATTAAATACGGACTCACAACTTACAAAGGAAGAGTTAATCTGAAAGTCATCAAAGGAAACACAGACATGCTACGTGAACTGATCTCTTTCCTCTTCTTTCTGAACATTTTGCAAAAGTAGCAAACGAATGGCGCAAACACGTAATGAAACGCATGTTTCCATACTGTAGTACTATAACAAGCTTTACTTTCACTCCAAATTTTGCATCTGTCATTACAAAAGGCGACATATTTTCTTCCGGTTCGTTCATCATAAACCAACTAAGAGTAAACAAATCATTGCGCATGCGTTTTGTGCAGATCCTGTAAAACTCGCGTCTCCTAATCTGTCTCTCATTTCTTGTGTAAAACACGGATTCGCTTTACGATCACCTACGTTTTTCTTTCTCGTTGCTAAAATCGTTGAGTCACTAATAAATCAAGCCATATCCTATCACCTTGTAATAGCTAATCTTCTGACTGTCCGAGAATATAGATTTAGACAATACGGCTGTACTGCAGATAATTTAATAATTTCTTCTAGTAAAGCTAAAAAAGTTTTGTAAATAATGGGCAATCAACAATTCCCCCACTGTCCAAGAATCATGAGGTTGTTTGCTCAGCAATCGAGAAGGCTAAGATGCTTGCCAGTTAGTTTGCCTCAAACATCATAGTCAAGCCCTTCCAGACTTTCCTTTGCGGACAGAGGCCACACTAGAAGACCTGAAAATCACCCCTTCTTAGATGCATGCTAAAAAAAAAGCTTGACACTTAAAACGCATGTGAATTTAATTTCATCCCAGCTGTGCTATTAAAAAAGTGATCCGCCGAAGTAGCTCCAGTTCTCTCCAAACTTTACAACAAATGACTTAATGAATCTTACTTTCCTCCCTGCTGGAAAACTGCTTCTGTGGTATGAGTTTTCAAGAATTATGGCGTAAAAAACTGACACAGTAAATTATCGCCCTATTAGCCTCCTCCCACTTTTCACCAAAATATTTGAGTCCATAATTAACCAAGCTCTAGTCTATTATATGCTAAACATCTGACTGACAAATAATATGGATTTATGAAAGTCCGTTCCACAGGATACATACTAACTGTAATCTCTGAACGTATATACCATTCACTGGGCAAAGCAGAGGAGTGTAGAGCGGTACCTCTAGATATATCTAAGGCTTTTGACAGGGTATGGAATGAAGGTCTTTTCTGGAAAATCAGATCATATGTTATCACTGGATACATACTTAACATAATTAAACAATTCTTAGATAAGAGAAAAACCAGGTTGTTCTTGACGGTCGTAATCTAAACAATATGATATAAATGCGAGAGTGCCTCAAGGGTCTATCCTTCGACCTCTATTATTCCTAATATTAATAAATGACCTCCCTGAAAAATGGTTTGTGAGATGAGCATATATGCTGATGACACCACGCTCTATAACAGACACGACAGGAAAACAAATGAACACATATCTAAAGAAATGGACGAAGCACTAGAGTATGACCTCCAAACTGTAGTGGAATGGGGACAAAAATGGATGGTCACATTCAATGCTGCGAAGATTAAACTTCAATAGTTACAAGAAGCCTTCTCTACCACCAATAGCAATGACCAAAGTATCTGAAATAGCAATGGCAACGACTCTTTATCTGAAAGTTCATCTTTTAAACTCCTCGGTCTCACGTTCACAGGAAACATGAGTTGAAACAATTACATCGAGAGCATTGCCAGGATCGCTGCGACGAAGGTAGGTTCTCTCTATCGTGCTAGAAAGCTACTAACGCCGGAAAGTATCCTATACCTCTATAAGGCCACCATTCGCTCATGTATAGAGTATTGTTGTCATATTTGGGCTGGTGAATCTGCTACTTGTTTCTCGCCCCTAGACAAGGTTCAAAAGAGAGTTGCCAATCTGATAGGTCCTGAACTGTCCTGTAAGCTTCAGCTTCTGTCTCATCGACGAAATGTAGCATCCCTCAGCCTGTTCCACTGGTACTTTAACGATGAATGCTCTGACGAACCGCAATCACTTGTGCCCCCTCGACGTACATACCCCTGACAAACCCGACAGGCAGCTAATTCCCATCCCTCCACAGAAGAGATCCCTAGATGTAAGGGAGCCTTCTACTCCAGTATTTTATTCTCCAGAACCGCTAGACTTTGGAATTTCCTTCCGGGTCCCTGCTTCCCCAACTGTACTGACACGCAGAAGTCTAAATGTAACGGGAACCGACATCTTGCTGCCAACTCCCCACATAGTACCCCTGTAGATTATGTCATTGATAGTAGCCCCCTACATCAAAGTGGCAATGTGGTTTGTTTGGGGTGAAAATGTAATTAAAAAAAGGGCGATATTTGTGTTAAAGAGCATCTCTCCCCCCTCTCTGGCTTTCTTACTCTTTCTATTTTCTCTCTCTGTGTCTCTATTAGAGAATAGAGAGAGGGAGAGGGAGGGAAAGAGAGAGAGAGAGGTGAATAACGTGGACAGTGAACACGTTTGAAGAAGAAGGGTCAGCTGACCAGATGACGTGGTGTCATGTGATGAGGTTAGCTGATTCTTTCTTGGCAGTTTGGTTTCGGGTGTTGAAGAAGACAGACGGCTTTTCAGCTGTCCCCCCCTGGGCTGGGGAGGACGCTGACGTGTACCAAGCAAGCAAGCAAGGTTCACCTCCATTCTGTTTCGACCTTTGGAAGGTGAATAAAAACATAAAACCTTAATTATCATCTTGGAGTAAATTCTTCATCCAACAGGCCAGCTCCCCTCCAAGAGACAATGAAACCAGAGGAACAACCGACGACACATGAATGAAAAGGTATGTTAAGAAATGCATGTACACAAACACACACCCACGAAGACATGAACAATAAGATTATAAACTAGACGATCACGTACACGAATCTCCTTCATCTCCCCTATACCCTCCAGAATATAACATTATTCGTTTTGGTGCCGTTCGTGACTCAGTTCACATCATCGATGTGAAGTCGAACCTGTGTTTAAGAAATACGACGTGGAAACAGCTCCTTAAAAGGGAAAGGAGATTTAAAGACAAGAAAAAAAAAGAAAAAAAAACTATACAACACAATAAAATGTCTGGAAGAAAAAAAAAGAGAAAGAACATTAGTAGAAAAATAAAGAAATACAAATCAACACACACACAACGATGGTCCGTTAAAACACTAGGTAATTAGAAAAATAATTAAAAAAAGAAAGAAATGGTTCTCAAGAAAAAAACAGACACATCAAAATTTATATATATTGGTAGATTTATGTGCTGAATAATAAGGAAAAATAATAGTAAAGAGAAAAAAAGGAAAGAAAAGAAAAAAAAATCTGTGAGAAAAACAATAGAATAACTTGGAAAAAAACAGCTATAACGAAAGGCAAACTGATAAAATATTGTTAATTTTGAATTAAACAGCAAGTGTAAAACAGAAGGACAGAAAGAAAAAGAAAATAGAACATATGACTTGTTAGCTACAGCGTGTGTGTCAGAAATAAGCCTGTCAACTTACTAAAAGAAAAAAACACGTCAATCAAAAAAGGTTTGTTGTGAATAATAATTTTTGTTGCATTTTTGAATGGTGAAACTTCATGTGCTTTTAGTGAAAAAACAATATGAACTGTTGATGAAAAGACAATGGTCATGTCTTGTAAAATGATTTTTTTTTCTTTTTCGCTGATTGTGCGATTTTTATCGTAGGAATGTTTTTTTTGCTGACGTGGACAAAATTTTGTTGTTTGGATTTTTGTTATTGCTAAGATGGGACTTTGTGAATGCTTATAGGATATTTTTGTATTTTTTTCATTTATTTTCTTTATGTAATTGATGTGTTCTAAAATGGTATTGTGCAGGATTTTCTTACTCTGTGACATGTATTTTTTTTCGCAGAATGGGGAGGTGGAATCTTGCTTGTGGGGTCTATGGAAAGAAGGATTAATAAAAGAAAAAATGTGTTGTTAATTAATTAAATAATAATCATAATAGTAAAGAGAAAGAAATAAGATTTAAACAGTGTAAAAAAAAACAAAAAAAAACAAAAAAAACAGAAGGTTGGTTAAGATTAAATGGTCGGTCTAATCCAAGTAGAATTTTAAAGGGGGGACAGGATTAAATTTACGTAGGCGGTTAACTATTTTTTTTTTGGAAGAGATTCACAGGACCCTGCAAGGGGGATTTTTTAATAGGTTTTTCGATTATGAAAAATGCTATATTCGCCGCCTGTATGTAGCTTGATTAAGCTGGCCGGTGTTACGGTTGAAAGATCATATTCTTCGCATACAATAAAGACGGGAGGCTGCATGCCTATGGGCTTAAAAGGCTTGTTGTAGCTGCAACGAGGGTGCGCGATAGAATGCACCCACATAGAGTAAGCTTGCAGATAGGGCCGCTTGTGAGCTTCGGCTGATTGAAAATGCCCAATTCTTGGGAGTAACAGAACTTCCAACACAAGAGCGGACGTGTAGTGGTGACGTGGCCACTATGTAGTGAATCTGAGGAAGGAGAAAAAGAAAGAAAAAGATAGAATAGATGCCGCTTATACGTAAGAATTTTAGAAGTAAAATGTTACCCTATTGTGAATTAAAGGTTCCAAAATTAAAAAAAAAAAACCATGCTGGGTGAATTTAATTTGTATTATTAAATTAAATTATTTTGGAATAGATTTGGTTGGTTTAGTTATATTTTAGGGACGTTTATCGCGTAGTTGCATTTTTTTCATGAGAATTACAAGGCGATTAGGCTGTAGAAAGCAGTTTTTTCTGTTGTTTTATTTTTTTTATAAGCCACGATATTGTCACAAATTAGAAAATTTGGCAGGGGAAATACTATTTTAGAGTAATGAGTACCCTGTTAAAACAATACTAGTGGTTCCAGTGAGTTGGAAGATGCCACGTAGGCCCAAGCAACGGCAATAAGTCTTGCCCAACAAAAGTCTGGCGTGCGAGGTCGCGATAATTCCTCAGGGTACGGAGCGACTGGACAGTCGGTACGAAGCCTAATCACGGGGAGATAGAAGAAAGGGAAAGATGCAGATTACGTAAAGGACAAGATAGAACCTTATTATTTTTTCATTTTTTTAGAGGAATGTGTGAGGGATGTCTGGGTTGGAATCTTGGGACTTGCTGGGAATGCGGAAATATCACAAAGGGAAAGCTACTTAGTTAGAAATCGATGCGCAAGTAAGCTTTGGCGCATTCGTTAGGGAGTGATGATTCCGTATCTTGTCGGGTTCCAGGAACTCAAACAGGCTCCGAGTGAATCAGTGTGAAGGCGTATCTTGGCTTAGACCAACCAAGGGAGTTAGTAGAAGAGTTTTGTGAAGTCCCGAAGTAGTAGATAGAATAGAACACAGCTCCAGTAATAGGACCACTCAGAGAAAGACGTCAGGGCATTACAGTAAAAAAAAACAAAAAAAACTGGGACTTAGGCCTATGCTGAAAGTCGAGAACGCGAGCGGGATGGTTGGGTCGGTAAAGCATCAGACTCTTTATCTGAGGGTCTGGGGTTCGAGTCCCCATGCGATAAAGCTACCACCAACATGGAGCATCCAACGTTCTGGTCGTAATTGCGATATGCTGGCCCCATTTCGAAAAAGTGATCGAAAATGGAGTCTCCATTTGTTTGGCCAAGTGGTCCAAATAAAGAGCAGAGTCAGTGGAAAATATCCAACAATGCGACCGCCTAGACAAGATGTATATCTGCAAAGCTGTATCTTTGTCTAACTTGGAAGCAAGTTAATGTCGAGGAGGGACTTTCGAGAATCAGCAGAAGGGTTGATAGTGTTGTAGAAGAGTACTGGTGCCTGATCTTTCTTGGGAAAGAGGTGAGTCCGGAAAGTGAAAAAATAAAGATGTACTTCGGACATAATTATTTTTTTTAGTTAGTTAGTTAGTTATTAAAAATGTATGGCTTGCCATACATTGTGATAAAAAGGGGTGGAGGAATGTTAAAGAGCATCTCTCCCCCCTCTCTGGCTTTCTTACTCTTTCTATTTTCTCTCTCTGTGTCTCTATTAGAGAATAGAGAGAGGGAGAGGGAGGGAAAGAGAGAGAGAGAGGTGAATAACGTGGACAGTGAACACGTTTGAAGAAGAAGGGTCAGCTGACCAGATGACGTGGTGTCATGTGATGAGGTTAGCTGATTCTTTCTTGGCAGTTTGGTTTCGGGTGTTGAAGAAGACAGACGGCTTTTCAGCTGTCCCCCCCTGGGCTGGGGAGGACGCTGACGTGTACCAAGCAAGCAAGCAAGGTTCACCTCCATTCTGTTTCGACCTTTGGAAGGTGAATAAAAACATAAAACCTTAATTATCATCTTGGAGTAAATTCTTCATCCAACAGGCCAGCTCCCCTCCAAGAGACAATGAAACCAGAGGAACAACCGACGACACATGAATGAAAAGGTATGTTAAGAAATGCATGTACACAAACACACACCCACGAAGACATCAACAATAAGATTAGAAACTAGACGATCACGTACACGAATCTCCTTCATCTCTCCTATACCCTCCAGAATATAACATTTGAGGTATAAGCTAGAACTACCGTTTTCGAAGGATTTAGCGTCGACAATTGTGTGTAAATTATATTTTCAAACTGCGTAACTCTACTAACAAACTAAGCCATCTTGAAGTAAATGCTTGAAATAAATCCATATAATATTTTATATCTTAACAAATTTATGTAATTAACTGAAACAATGTGTACACACACATATATATTAATATAATAAAGAATAAATAGACTATTAGGTTTCATAAACATGATCCATTTAATCTTTCTTATATATATATATATATATATATATATATATATATATATATATATTCTTTAAAATGTAATTATCAACCGGCACGTGTTTTTTATCTACAACTCATCAGAGTGGCTGAATCTCGCAAGATTCGAAATCGGAACCCCATAGTTAGAAGCATATATATATATATATATATATATATATATATATATATATATATATATATATATATATATATATATATATATATGTACGCGCATTTATTCTATTTATTTCTATACACATTATACATTTGAAGGCTACTGTTTATTTTTTATCATCTCTTTAAATTGATGTTTTTAATCTATTTAATATATTAACTAATCTGAATTTACTTGAAAATAAAATGATTTTCTATTTTTATTCGATTGATAAAAACTTCCATAAGTCATTCGATAAAACTCTACAATTTAATCAGATCAGTGACAGGCATTATAAACCATGAAACTTTCCGATTAGCTCAGAGACATGTTTCGATATTAACGCCTTCTTGAATACTCAATTAACTCGTAGTTTCGTTATCTATGGTTCGTGCACTTATCAAACTTGAACGATAACAGCCAACGCTCATACATCAAATCAATATAAAATTTTTCAACAAAATATCCAACCCTTTTGTTGTAAATTTGTGTTCAAATAAGCAGTAGTATGTTGCTACATAGTCATGAGCATGTTTCGGTCAACTAGTATTTATTAACTAGAGACCTTTTTCGAAAATAAGGGTTGTTGCCCGAAGCGGTCTCTAGTTAATAAATACTAGTAGACTGAAACATGCTCATGACTGTATAGCAACAAACTACTGCTTATGTAAAGACAAATTTAAAACGTAACTTGCTCTACTCTGTATTGAACACTCTTGTATTAAACTCGTTATATTTCACTTGTTACCTTAGTTTTGAAAAATAGCAACCTCAAATTATATATATATATATATATATACACTAGCAGGGAGACCCAACGTTGCCTGGGATTTTATGATAACAAGCGGATATTTCATCCTCCCATATTTTTGCTGTCATCGATATCGGTGAAATAGCCAATTTTTCAATCAACTAGATTCTGCCTGTTCTAGTTGGGGAGCACATCGCGATGCATTGGGAATAAGGTTCACATTCTGCCACGCAGAACTTAGTCCCCATATCATTGTAGTCTACATTGCACTGTAAAGAGTCTACTGTCGATTACAGAAAATTATTCATATATAATGGCTGGAATTTAAGTTTAAATGCAAAATCAAAGATTATGATTCAGTTATGCTTTAAAGAGAAATTTTTATTTAGAACGCACTCGTATCATATAAAAGAACCTACTGTTGATTTTCTATGCGTTGACTTGATGCTTGTGTAGTAATGGGATATCGTAAATGCGCGTGTAATGTAAGGCTGTATAAAATGTTAAATTTAGTCCAAGTCGCCTGTTCCTTCATTCATTGTAGTTGTTTGATTATTGATTATTGTTACTTATTGAAGATATTCAGATAAAAAAACGTATTTTCGAACACTGTCAGACAAATAATGTATATTTGTGTGAAATTTTATAAAAACTTCTCAGCCGTTCCGTATTATATAGAGACTGTAGAGGGACGAATACACCATACGGACAAAGTTCTTTTTATAAAAGTGTAGACAGATTAGATAATATTAGTTAGATTAATAGATACTAGAGACTTTCAATAAAGTAAAGCAACGAAGCTGGGCATAGTTATTAGTCCTTCTCTACATCTTGGACCAGCGAGAGTTACGCATAACCCTGATCGCTTAATGTATCTCAGGATACTGTTATTGTAGAACACCTAACGTTGGTCCCGCAACGACGAGGTAACTTCAGAAAATAAGACTGCATCATCTAGCAAAAGCTTTTCATATGGAAGATGGGAAAAGAGTAAAGGAGGATTGTTTCCTAGCTATACGAGGGTTTTTTTCTAATCTGGCAAAATGCGAGTTGCGAAACTAAGCATTATCTTGCGTGGGGGTGATATATTTTCTAATCTTGCTCAGTCAATTAATTTTTATAACTTCTTCAAAATTCCAGTAAAGTCAATGATTACTAGTCCATTTTTGTCCCAGAAGGCTTGAAGCATGACTATTAGGTAGACATCTGATGCATACAGAAGTCTCATAAATGATATTTCCCACAGACACTGGGGTAAGTATTTTTTATATCAATACAACTGGAAAAAAGAACTGGGAGAAAAAGAACATTTAAAACGTTTAATGTTTGCCTGAACTGCAAATATACTGTTCGAGGATGTACTGTAATTTTCAATCTCTTATGCCGACATCTTATAGATAGAATTTACATTCTTAAAAATGTGTTGCATACGGCACTTATTTGTAAAAAAATGTACAATGAACCAAATAAATAAGAAGGGCTCTTTTTGATGTACCGATGGGTATGGATTGAGCTATGATGACCGATGGTAATTACATACAGCATATATATATATATATATATATATATATATATATATATATATATATATATATGTATATATATATATATTCCTTAATTGGAATTCATTTTTGTGATGAGCATTATACATATTAATTTATTTTTATTTCGAGCTATTATTCTCATCTTTATTAGTTGTTGTTTTCATTTTTCTTTATTAGTTGTTGTTTCTCACGATGTTTTGGCCAACTATTCCTCTGCCCTTCGTCAGGTGGTAACCCCGAGGGATAGGAACTTCGAATCTCCTAACTGCATTCTCAGCAATCACTGCCATCCGTAGTTGTTGTCGTCTTGCCCCGTTTTGGCCAAGTAAACCTCTGGCCCGCTTTGCACCATAGTAAAATGTGACTAATAATGGTGAGAATAATAGTCCGAAGTAAAAATAAATTAATACATACAGTATGATTTAACTAGGTATATTGAAGTGGAGACAATGAATCTTTACAGGAATGATGGTCTTCAAGGTGTTAAAACTAGATGGTCCAAAATGTAACTAGAATTATTAAAGTTATTCTTAAGGAAATAAAAAGAAATAACTAAAAAGTGGAGATTATGGAAAATTTGAAATAGCAAATTATCTGGATTTTAGATTTCATTTATGTAACGAACCATACTAGTCTTTTACAGGAAAATAGAAATCCTATTGTTGCACCCGTCTATCTAACTACCAAATTATATTCACATTATATCTTTGAATCTATTAGTAAAAGAAATGAGTAATCCATCCTCAAATAATATATTTTTTTCTAAGAAAACATCTTATAATAAAGCTCTAAATTATAGTGGTTTCAAAACATTAAACTTTATTACACTGTACCTGCATTTTAAAATTATACACCTAAAAGAAAGAATAAGCGAGATAATGTGAATTAAACCTCCTTTAAATTGAATAGTTAAAATCACCAGTACAAAAATATTAACTTTATTAAATTAAATTTTGCAGCTAAATATATACTTATATAATACCAAATAAAATCACCGTAAAAAAGTTATATTTGTGGAGTTAATTGAAAAAAAAAATTATTTAAAAAAAAACATATACAAAAAATCTTAAGTAATAACACTGATCGCTACCTAGACAAATGAAAACCAGTACGTATAATTACATTTACATGCTCTTTGAAAGAAAACACTTAAACAACATTTATGCCAAGCCACAATGAAACAATAATGAACACGTTTTAATAAATAATTTCTATATTGGTATTTCGGGTAATACTTTAAATGAAATATCACGAGATTATTAATACTCGTCAAATAATCTTAACTAAAGGGTTATAGAATTACTTTCTATATACTATCGAAAATTAAAAATAAAAAAAACTAACACCAGTTGTAAAATTGGAAAGTCTAAAAGGAACTTATACTTTTACAGCTTTAAATTAAACATGTTACTTATGTTTCATTGAAAAATAATATATCATTAGATTTTTTAACGGAGATAATTTACTCAATAACATCTTGAAACATTGATAAATGCCAGGCATTATAAATCACAATTTCTTAGTAATTTTTTAAACCTACCACTTAATTCAAAATATTAATTCAAATTGTTCTAGGTTTTATACTTTTCTGATCTCTGCAACTTTATATAGCTCAGATTTTAAAAATTTGCATTTATTTGAGGTTTTTAAAATTAATTTTGTAAATCTGTACTTTCACTGCGCTATTGTTAATATTACTCTAAGAATACCACTGCATTCTTTTTAAAACCATCTTAATCTAACATGTAGATGATTAGTTCGCCAAAGATGCTGAGCCACTAATAAGTGGGGATACAGTTACAAGACAGCATTCTTATTCCGTCGGGGTTAACCACCTAAAATAATGTCGGGGGATAAGACGGCTGAAACTTGTTGAAACAATAATTCTTGAGATGAGAATAACAATCCGCAATAAAATCAATACACACATCATGAAGCCTCATCTCAAAGCATTTCGGATCACGGGTAGTCTAGAACAGTATACATTTATCAGCAGACTTACAATAAAGGTTATCATAATAAAAGTATACAAACAAGTAACACATTAGTTAATCATATATATATATATATATATATATATATATATATGTGTGTGTGTATGTATGTGTGTGTGTGCTTTGGATTACTTGTGAGGGTAGATATTTGTTTACTGTTCATCTAAGCAAAGTGTGACAGAAGGTTAGAATGTGGAAATAAGCATAGCTCCCATAAAGAGCTGCACCCTTGCTATTAAAAAAATTGCCTGGCCATCTACGTCGATATTCCCCGATCTTTACCTGCACTTTTAAATTATACACCTAAAAGCCTCAAGCGATAAACTTGCCTCGCCTGAAAGCCGGGTGGCAAGGGCTGGGAGCGTGGACCTCCTGAGTGATAACCGGCAGGTACTGGGCCGGTTCCGAGACAGACACTTTTCGGACCGAGTATCAAGAACGAATCCTTGACGTGTACTCTACCAAGTCCCCAAGCCGCTTAAGCAGCAAGGAGACTCATCTCAATCATTTCTGATGAGAGTAGATATTTGTTTACTACCCACCGAAGCAAAGTGTTACACAAGGTCAAAAAGTGGGAAATGTCAAGCTCCCCTGAAGGAGGGCACTCTTCCATTTGCAAAAATTACCTGAATATCCCTGTTGGTATTCTCCGCTTGGGGCACCTCGGGACACAAGAAATAAACTTGCCCCATCCGGAAGCCGGGTGGCAACGCCTGGGAGGGTGGACCTCCTGAGTGATACACAGACAGTGTGCCTCAGTCCTACAGGTACAGGTCCGGTTCTCGGCCCCGCAACTGTCAGGCTCACTGTAAAAAATGGATTCTTGGCGAGTAATCTGCCCAGTCTCCAAGCAGCCGAAGCAGCAAGGAGACTCCTCCTCATCATTGCTGTTGGAGGGTATAACTCCACTGATTTCGACGATCGTTTTTATAAACACAAGTTATGACAATTAACCAATAAGTAGCTTCGAATGTTATTATTAAAAAATATTGTTTTTTCGATTCAATTACATTTTTAGATTCAATTCAGTTCGCTGTAAACCTCTGTCTATAAACGACTGAATCGTGACTATATTGATTCTTCGTCACTATCTTTGTAACTAAGAATTTCCCAGCACTCGAGATCGTAACTGAATTAATTCTTCGCCGATTTGATTTACTGCCACCATCTTTTTCAACATAATGTGCCAACACTTCACAATATATATATATATATATATATATATATATATATATATATATATATGTCTATGCATATTATTATTTATATATGCATTGTGGCCGTTGAATATGACTGTGTATTGGTATGTATGCGTATATATGGGTGTTAATTGTGCATGCATATATATATATATATATATATATATCTGTAACCTTATGCGCATGTTTTTTTATGTAAAAGCTACTATTGGTCTATGGTTTAAATATAAATACTATTATTTATACTATTATTATTATTATTATTATAATTCTTCTTCTTCTTATTATTATTATTAATAATAATATTATTATTAATATTTTATAAATATTATCATTATCATTATTATCAATACACACAGAGTGACTTTCGAGCCAAAAGCACATACATTTAAGTACCTGCCATTAAAAAAGGCGATATTGTCTCTAACTCTGCCCTCTTCAATAGTTTATTATTATTATTATTATTATTATTATTATTATTATTATTATTATTATTATTATTAGGTATTTATACGTATATTAATATACATGTATACATGTGGGGTTTTGATAACTTTCGAGGTTTTATGTTTATTTTTATTTTGTTTGTTTATTGTTTTTGTTTTGTTTTATTTTGCTTTGTTTTGTTTTATTTATTTGTTTTATTTACCTTATTTTAATTTTATTCTTGCGTAGTTATAGTTATTGCCTAGTTTCAGTGCGTGTCTGTGAGTAAAATAAAACCAACAGCATATATCCGCTTCTGAATATCCGTATTAACGTGTGTGTGTGTGTGCATGTGTGTGTGTATGTGTGTGTGTGTGTGTGTGTATACATCTATGTGTGTGGATGGGTGTAGATTAAAAGACACCGGTCAGTACTCAGTAACCATCAGAAATGTTTTTAATTTACGGACTGCAAGACAAAAATACTAAATTCTCAAGTACCTTATGCCATGAAAACCAAAAGATGGGATAGATAAAAAGAAAGGGAAATAAAAAAAGATGTTTATTATCTTCACAGACCTCAGTTGTTCTCCCCCCGCCCCCGCTTATAACTCCCACCCAGGTTGCATTCTAACTTTGTAAACGAAATACGAAAATGTTTTTGTTTGAAATATCAGTTCTCGACGGTAATTCTTGCCCTGAAGACCTAAGCCCCCAACGCGGGCGATTACAGAAACATGTATGCATATATGTAGCCATTAATGTTTGTATAAATGCATTTAATATACCTGCTCTGTTCACTCATTGAGCACTCTTTGGTAGACACATGTTGTTTCATTGGATGTACTTCTAGGAAACTAAACTCTACTGGCTATATATATATATATATATATATATATATATATATATATATATATATATAATAAATTCCACAGCCAAACAACGTCGCAGCTCACAAGAGCCATGACAGTCAAAGAACCGGAAGTCCAAGACTCGAGTTTCGCCCTCATTTATATATATATATATATATATACATATATATATACATTATATATATACATATATATATATACATATATATATACATATATATATATACATATATATATACATATATATATACATTACTCTTTATATATATATATATATATATATATATATATATATATATATATATATATATATACATTACTCTTATATGACAGTTTTTCACGTGTCAGTGCTATTGCGAAATTTCCCCAATCTAACGTAGGATAACTCTCCTCTACACTTAAGGAATATTTTCGCATTGTCATTAATTCGATCTGATGCATTGTCAACGCATGAAGGGATTATTGTGTAGAGCATTCACTTCATCGGATTATCGCTTCGTTGGTCGATTCTGTTGCCTCGTCAATCTCATATAAGAAATTACAAAGTAGGAAGGGTATTACGGTGTTATAGAGTGACGATGCATGAATTCTACGGATATTCCCAATAGCAAAACCAGAAAATCGGAATAATTGAGATATGCTCTTTTATATTAAAGGCAAATAATTTTCTTTCTAATAATATTAGTGATAAAGGAGAATGCATTTAAACAATATATATATATATATATATATATGTTGTATTGGCTGAAGAGAGTTTGATATGGATATCTTAAACGGTCCTAACTATCGGCCTTGAAACCGCCGGGACCAATGACTTGTGACTTGTCTCATCTAACTACTTTCTGTACACAAAATATAAATACTCTCTTATATTTCGTTATCTCCCCTTATAATTTCATCAGCACATTATTGTGGTATTTTAATTTAGTTTAAACTATAACAAGTTAACTTTATTACCATTTAATCTTTAAATGGATAAAATATCAAATTATGTATTTTAAAATTATTTTATTTCAAATATTCAAGAAAATAAAAGAAAGGAAGAAAGAAACAAAAAAAATAATTTGCTTACATGGGAAATAATTCTTATGCTGTTTTGTCAAAATTATGTCCCTTTGTCAAGGCGTGAACTTTCCGATATATATACAGTAACGCCCAAAACTAAGGGACAAAATTTTAAACCCTAATATTTGTTAGAAATAACAACTGTGAAAAGCTGAAATTTTGACAACTGGTAGTCGTTATCATCCATAATAGCATACTAAAATTGGAATCATTTGTAAAGGATAGAAAAAGAATTATAACAATTATTTATTTAACACTATTTGAACCATAGTCCCATTGTCAAGTGTACACATAGATATATTTACATATAAAAAGAAATATATATATATATATATATATATATATATATATATATATATATTGTGTACAGAAAGTTGTCATTGGTACCGTCGGTTTCAAGCCCGATAATGAGGACCGTTTAAGATATCCTTATCAAACTCTCTTCAGCCAATATTCATCACTTGAAGAGAGCTTGATAAGGATATCTTAAACGGCCCTAATTATCGGGCTTTAGACTGACGGTACCAATGACTTGTCTCATCTAACAACTTTCTGCACACAAAATATAAATACTCTCTTATATTTCGGATTTACCTTTTAATTGATCACTCTGCAGGATTTCTGTTTCCAACAAATCAAAACTAAAACTGGTAATTAATTGTTAGGGGCATACTTATCAAACACAGTTGAAAACTTTGAGTAAAATATTTAAAAAAAATAAACGTTTTATTTATATGATAAATAAGATTAGATTTATTAATATAGATTACATACCGAAGTATGCCATAATTAAAAAAATAAATTAAATACAAAACAGATCCATCTAGAATATAATTGCACTACCTACATCAAGTTATTAGTTATATTAATGTAGATCTTTGAAAATTGCGTTATTTACAAAAAGGTTTAATACATTTATTGATACAGTAAAGAAAGTATTGAATCCATTTTTCCTACGTCATAAAAATAATTGAAGTTAGTATTGTTTTAATCGTATTTTGGACGGTATTGCAAATTTTAGCAAAACATATTTACACCCCATATATATATATATATATATATATATATATATATACATACTAATGGAGGAATACCCAGTATTTTCCAGAAATTGATTTGGTCACAAATGATACTCGTATGAAATCCTAAATCGAACATTGTGATTGGATTATATTTGTTTATTTTTAAATGAATAATAAAAGGAAAACATTTTGGGATTTAAAAATATATTTAGTCAAAATATAATTTAATATGTTAATACGATATTTGCTACTTTTTACATTTCAAAATTTACATATACATTTTACCTTGTATATTAATAATATTAATCTCACCTGTCTGTTTAAATGTATGTATGTATGTATGTATGTATGTATGTATGCCTCGCAAAATCTTTCGACAGATGTGACAGATTTTCACGAGATTCATATGATATTGAAGGTCGACCCTTTCGACAAAATATATCGAAAAATTGATTAAAAAATTTATTCACCCTCAATTGGGTATTTTTCTACTAGGAAGGGTCGTTTTTTACCGATATTTTCGAAAGTCATCGCATCTTCTCGATTGTCTAGCCTTAATTTAAAGCTACGTCACTTGAAAAATTTGCTAAAAACATTAATTTTTCACCCTGAACATAGCACTTTTCTACAAGGAGGGGTCGAGTGTATCGCCGATATTTTCGAAAGTAATCTCTTCTTTCCGATTGACTGGCCTTAATTGAAACCTTTTCCAATTCCTCTTTGGCGATGGACGTAACGGCAAAGACATCAAGATTTTATTTTTCACGTTCTATTCCTCCTTCGTGGTACGGGTTCGAGCCTACCACTTTTTCTTTTTTGGATCAGCACATATTTCCAAACACTCGAGCAACGCCGGGCACCCAGGCTAGTACATTATATGAATAATTATTTTTATACCTACACACACTAGTGTTTCAGGTTTTCGCAATCATTAGTGTAAGAAGTTATGATTCCCGCTTGTAGCAACATTCGAACCCCACAATGAATACACATTGGACTCCATTATCAAAGGACGTTAGCTTTGCGCAAACGTCTACCGCAACGATAATCACAGCAACTTAAATTTAACTAAAGCAAAATGAAGGTATAACGTTAAAAGATCATCTAAATTGATCAAGCAACCGTAAAACGCGATCTCGAACACAAGACCATTTTATTTCTCAGACAGTAATCAATCTTTAAGATCTTACCTTTTAAAAGGGGCAAAATAAAGAAATAATTATTTTTATACCTAGAGACACTGGGGTTGAATGCTTTTGCAATCATCTGTGCAGGAAGTGACGATTGGTAGAAGTATTCAACCCCGGCCAAGAAGCAACCTTGACTTCATTAGAAAAGAACGTTACCCATAAAGTGCCGACGTCACAATAATTAATGGAAATTTTACATTCATAAAAGCCTAGATAAAAACAACGTTATTAGGACGGTCTACAGTGATTGAGCCAACGGAAATCACATCCTCGCGCACAAGACGAGCCGACAACTTTTTATTTCTCAGACAGTGCTTAACTTTTAAAAAAATACTTCTTAAAATGACGAAATAATTATGAATAATAATAATATTTTTATACTTACAGACACGAGTGTTATATGCTTTCGCAGTTATCATTGCAGAAAATGGCGAATACACCTGGTTGAAAGATATGAATCCCCCTACTAAGTCACTTTTGACTCTAGTAGTGAGGGACGTTAACACATACGCGCGTGCACATACCCGCATGAGCACACACACACACACATATATATATATGTTTGTGTGTGTCCGTGTGTGTCCGTGTGTGTGCGTGTGTGCGCGCGTGTGCGCGCGTGTGTATCGTGTGTGTGTGAGTTCGTGTGTGTGTGCGTATGTGTGTAGTAATCTCCTAAATGATTAGTTGATCATTATGAATTTGAAACAATGTATCCTAAGAAAACGCGACAATGATGTAGACATTTTATTTTTTTAAATTTTATATTTGCTAGTTTATATTACATATATATATATATATGTATATATATATATATATATATTTATATATATTTATATATATATATACATATATATATACATATATATATATATATATTACTCTAAATAATTTTGTCAAAATACAGATCATGGCATGTTTCAGAATACAGAAGAACCTCGGGATTCGCTATTAATAATTAGTAACACAATACAGTACACTATACGACATACCTGTATATACTCAAAAAACATTCTAAATAATACCGTAAGGTGAAGCAAATACGGATACCAGGAACCGGGAAAACATCGTATTCCACACTGTAACATGAAAAACGTATCCTAGGGCAACCGTATCCCGGGATTCTTCTGTAGATATCTTCTGGATTGATCTTATCGTTATATTAATTTTTGTGAACTCTTGATTTATGGGTGCGCCGATCAAATCTCGGCCCGCCTGACAAAAATAAACAGAAAACTATGCAGGTACAATAGATTTAAAGAACTAATTGCTCTACACCAATTTGGTAGTTATATATCGTAAAAACTATTTGAAAATGGTTGCTTAACGCGCGCTAGCTTGAATGATACCTATTTGCTTAATCTTACATAAAATACCGAACATATTAAGGTTTGTAGAATATATATTCCCGTCAACAAGGTAAGTAATATTGGGACATAATTATTTTCTTATAAATTTTACATCTTATTGTGGAAACTCTGCCATGCCCCCAAATGGAAGAATAAAATATCATAAATATCGCGAACTAACACTTATTTAATACTAATACTAGTGTTAGGACGGGTATGCTAATCGGTATAAATAATAGAATGGATATATGCAAATAATGATAAATTAGTCCCTTAACGCTTCAGGTAGTATAGCGCTGCATTATTTCATACAACATGTCCTCGGCAAGGGTAGCCAGGAAGCCCCCATATGTCTGCAGAGCGCATACAACATCTGGTTTTGCCAAATTGTCACCGATATTTTATCCAAACAAAGCTCATCTTTGATTAATACAGGTGACCTAACAGTGTCAGGTTTGTCAAAATGATTACCTTGTATATTAGAATACTGTTATTTAGTAAATTTCAACATTATTATTTTTACATAACTTATTGTATGTGCTGGTTTTACTTTATTTTAAACAATTATTACATTTATGGAGAACAAGTACGAACAAGAGTATTGATATATTAATTATATATATGTAGAAACATTTACTCGCATGCCTATAGAATATTATATTCAATATACTTCGCACGTTTTTCCAGGCTTGTATGCATATAAAGTTGAAACTGTTCTGGAGGTACAACCAAATCATTCTCTCTAGTGTATTGTCTTTCCTACAGACGTTCGTGACAGAATTGGCACGGGTAATGCGTGCTGCGATTTCTGATAAGGTAGCTCTCTATAGAACAGGAAGAATTAACACAGAAAACGTCAGAACTTTAGAATTTTCCAGGTTTATTTGATCTACAATGAAATCAACCTGTAACTTTATATGCTACAGTATGGAACGATAAATTCGTCGCCCTAAACCAAACACCACCATAGATTTGTTTAAAAACTTATATTTAAAACACCATTTCAGGTAATTTGAGTATGAGGTAGAGGTGCCATCTACAGCAAATTTTAGTCTCAATCACTGACTCGATACGGATCCGGAACTGGGAGCATGCCTTTTCCACAAGCGCCAGCGAGATCTCGGCGAATACTCTGCGCATGACGGTGATCAGACTGGCTTTGGTCTTAGAGGATATAATGTTGATGATTTTCACGAGGAATAACCAAACGAAGTAGTCCAACGCGTTTAGGTACGTGAAGGAGGAAGAGCAGTAAGAGAAACGTACAACGTAGTAGCACTCCTTCCAAAGCAAAGCCTGAATTTCTTTATGGTTGTGGGACGGGGTCATTCCTGCTGTCATACCCAGTGTCTGCCAGCGACAATCTGATTGCACCAGGGGATCACCACACTTTTAAGGACATCCATGGTAAACATTGGTGTTGACTTGCAAGTCGACTTTGAAGAGGTAAGGTGGTATGATGTGACCCTTACTATGAACCATACCAAATACCACAACCGTGGCTGAAAACTTTGGTTAGATGTGTCCTGAAGTGATGAACCCTCCGGATTCGCATTTTGAAGGGTGCTGGAGAACTTGGATCGATACAGAGCACAAGATGTACAACGGCGCATCTCTGATCTCGCTCGTTGAACATTGTATCATATTCAGACATGACAGAATGATCCTATCGCTCTTGGGATTTGTGCACAACTGGCTAACTAGTAGATAGTTTGCAACGAAAAAGAAACCGGGTTTCATTAAACGAAAATAGAATCATGTCGTTTTTTCTAGGGTGACAATTTTATCATTACCATCTGCACTGAGGTGTATATGTCTGTCAGGTTTTCTATGAAATCTTAATGAGTATGCGGATATTAGAAACTGTATTATTACCCAGACATTTCCACCCTCAATGTGTTTCTTCATAGACTGGTTGAGAAAAAGGTAGAAAGGTACAACGAGTCTTGATATCAACGTACTAAATAAACATTGATATGTCTTCGCAATAATACTATTACATAGTTTCCCTTTTCTGTAATAGTGCCCATGTAAAGATGAGTTTAAGCGGGAAACACCTATTTTTTATTTCGTTGCTGTAAGTATTGTTATAATGTGTATGCTGCATGTATATACACTATTTAACAGACAGAATAGTCATCTATTTCTTTGTCTGATATAATACAATTTCAACCAATCTTCTTATAATGGAAGAGCAAAGCTGAAAGACGTTTTCTCTGTCCAGTGTGGCACAATGGGTTAGGTCCCTTTTCAAGGGGGCCGATACTTCCCACATTTTGGGCCATTGCGCCAAACTTACTATCATGGGTAAGCGCACATATGCCATGTGGGTGAAGTTTGATTTTCAAAATGCCAGAATATACAAACCGGGTGTTTACGAAACTTGGTTGTGTTAAAACGATTTTGTGAAGCTTTCAATTTTCATCAGCAGATGTCCCTGCCTCCATTTACGACGGTGGAAATGCTGCCCGTAAAAACGACCAGACCAACACAAGCCAACTCATAGCTGAATACAACTGATGCCGTATCAGCCCGTTGATGTTAGGGGATGTGCTGTTGTTCATTGGTTTTATTGTCCCACGGCATTTGTCCGGTTCCAAGACGAAACAACCCTTTTAGAAACGTTCACGAGACACGGTCTAACCAGAAAATACTCCCCGGAAAACAATAGTTCTACATCCAGTTTTAACACCTGCTTTTTTCTCTTGAAACACTTCTATGACATTTATTTTTCGTCTCTATTGAAATTTAATATATAATATTGATTTAATATATAAACACGCTGTGTTTATATTATCGAATTTCATAATATGATATATTTCCATTAACTTACTCTTCACATTTTTTAAAACATGGCCTAAAATATTATTTATCACGATTACAAGGGTACTTACACACGTAAAACTCCTATGTTTTGACGTGAAACGGGATTGGTACCATTAAAACGACTGACTTTTTATGCTCCAGAATTTATTTCTGTATATATCCACTACCAACCTTCACTGCATTTTTCCCACGAATTTAATGACGCATCTCTGCTTCTGACGTACGTCCATTGCATGCGCTATTTCGTAACGTCTCACACTGTCAATATCTGCAACCGGGAGATGGAATGTTTAGATCATTACAGAATTAGTTAAATTTATTCGGGTTTAATAAAAAATAGAATGCATTACTGTTGTAAAAGTCCTCATAATACTAACCGGGAAACCTTGTAATAATACTTTAAATCGTTTATAAATGATCGAAACAACTAATCAACCCTCATTAAGGCTTAATTATCCGCGCATAAATGTAGATAAACATATTGATATTGATTTCTTAATTGCAAGGACACTATTGTATTATCTTGTACACATTCAGCATAATAAATACTTTTAATTTAAGAATAATTTTACTTTTACTCTACAGGGTGGCCGAAAAGTCCCAGGACACTATACATGTATTTTTAATAAAACACAGTATTTTTTAATGAAACACACAGAAAACATATATATTCAACAAAAAAAGAGAACTTTATTAGAAACAAAGCAGAAAACAACTAGAGTAATTTAGTGGTCTAGGGGATCAGTATGTTGGCCCTCGTTGTTCTTGCACAATTCCATTCGCCTCCAGGTTCTTTGTGCCATTTTTTTTTAGAGAATTCCTTGATACGCTAGCAAAAGCTGCAATAATCGCATGCTTTAGCTGATCAATGGTTTCGTATCTAATACCAGAAACTTGACCTTTAATTAAACCCCATAATGAGTTGTCTGGACTTTTCGGCCACCCTGTATAGTACTATAAGATAACTATATAGACCCTGTAGAAAATACACGGTATTTTCAACAGAAATCTGTACGGTTTACAATTTCTAGTAATATACCATTAAAAATACTTAGAGTTTTTAAAAGTGAAACAGTAATAAGTCAAGCATATTATTATTTATTTCTGTATAGATGTAATATTAATTAGTAGCTAAGAATATTTCAGTAAACATAACGGTTCTTTATTCTTTATTTATAAAAAAATGCATATTCCTTGCAATAAAGAATCATTACTAGCTAAATATTATGCAAACTAATCAAACCAATTCCACTTTGTGAAATGCCTTTCTTTAAGTGGATTACACTATTTTTCGTGACCGACATGATTACATTGAGGAAAAATGTGTAAAATAAAAATATTGATTTTATATTATAGGTTTTACTGACGATCGGTTATATTTCCCAAATGTTTATTTAGTCAGCTGATCTGAAAAAAAATAACAATTTTATTCGGAAACTTTTAAAAAAATCGTATTCTTATAACAAAAACCACATTGCTATTGTAACTAATTTAAAACAACCAAAAAACCTAGACGCAAAGACGTATATAGCTAATGTAGTCTATATCAGGTACAATGATGATTCGTGAGTGATCATATTTTAAGATATAATGACGTGTTTATTATTATTATGCCTAAAGCGCAGTTACTTTAACTAGTGGTTAGATACATTCTGAAACCCGTGTCTCTTGAAAATAAACCTAGATTTAGTGCAATTAATGGAAAGTATACATTGCGTGAAAAATATGCAAATATTGAATAAAATGATTACGTGAAAATATAAATAAACCATGTTATCGTATTCATATATAATCAATTCCGTCAATAGGAAATGAATTCAAATATGACTGCCATGACACGCTGAGTAGCATAAAACAGCGAAACATTAAAAATGAATATCCAGCTAAAGTTTCTAAAGTTGCACAAAAGAAAGCGACATAGTATTATTTGCGTCATCTGCATAGGTCTGCGTACCAAGGATGTAGAATTCTAGCGATCCACTGGTTTTTGTACATATATCAATTCCATCATCGACTTCAAAGGCAGAAGAATAAAATATAAATTACAATCGAAGAAAGACTGAGCGGTGTAATATGGTAAGTTGAATAGCATTTCGATGAAACACCGTTTGAATACCCGTAATGAATTAAGAAAAAAATATTGAAGAAACAGACAGAAATATGAATAACACACGGCGATTGCCATTATATGAAAATAAAAATAGAAGATTCATTCCATAGATGATTCAATGGTGCTAGATTTGAATAGCTTTTTTCCTGCTGATATATTGATATAGTATTAAGACTAGTATTTATGGAGTATTATGTACTAGAGGATAAAATTTACTACCGGAACAGAAGATGTTGTATTTGAGAGAAACAGATTACTTTATAGGCTTGTATATACTGATCTTTATTAGTTGTTTTCTTTACGGATAAAGTAAAGGTCAAAAGAGAGATAAAGCGCCTTCGTACGGCTTTCATCGTCTACGTTTTATAGGATTGTGTTTTTAGGGGCATTTCATAGCATATCTTTTAAAACTTTATGCAGTCATGTTTGAGGAGTATTGCGTCTTATAGAAGATATTGGGTCATCAGATGAGTCATGTAGATTATTCCTGAATGAGAAAGTCAATATCCTATTTTTTAAAGAATTCCCACATATATTAAACTGCAGGAGAGAAATTGCGAACAATTGTGTGCACGGGATAAACTTAACTCTAAGATAGAGATACATAAATAATTTTAAAATTGACAACAATAATAAACAATAAATAAATTAATAAATAAAATAAGATCAACGTATATATTCATATGATAAATATTTTTATAAATAAAACTAACAAAATACCCGAATTATAAACCAAGCACAAAATAACATATCTAACTACACCTAGGATGAAAGTATGCCGGCTCCCTAAAGGCAAAGAACATCAACCCTTTCTATGAAAAATCACAAGAAAAAGTGTAAGTGTCCAAATAATGGCTGATTAGATGGGCGCTGTTGTTTTGTTGATTGACTAACTAGACAATTCAATATAATATAAAAATGCGCGATAACCACAATTTTCCGTATAAGCCTGACGAATTCTCATGAGAATGAAACACTGAATATTATGCGTAGCTTAAATTGTCATATAAATGTTCATAACTTGGTTCCTAGTTCTACCTATGCATTGAGCACTGTTGAAGTAAATTTACGCAGGGAATTATATTTTATATTTTTTAAGTAATTAAATGAAATAGTCACACATACAGACATA
>NC_136485.1:32515496-32590496 GCF_053919585.1 Euprymna scolopes | reverse complement strand
TCTTTCAGGTACTCAATACCTATGCCCTCTCGACATTAGTCTTTTAATAACTTTTTGAGGGAACAGCCTCATTAATATCAAAATCAATGCACATCAGACTACATTCCCCCATGATAGCTAAAGATCATCGAATACTACCCGGTGCCTAGATCGGTACTTTCATTAATATGAAACACCGCTAGACTTCACTTTCCTTTCAAACATCGCTGGACACTATTAATTCTGCAGACACCGCTAGACATTAATAGACTCGCATACATCACCAGACACCGGATTTACTAGCATCTGAAGCACAAATATATTTTACTAATCTCTCCAACAGACACTTCTAGCCTCTCAAACACAATTAGACTTTACATGACTGTAATTGGGTAAACTGATTTGCACTTAATTTGCCGAAAATTTGAAGCTTCAAGTGATAGGAAAGATAAAAATGTGATTCAGATCAGACTTTTTTTTTCTTATTGTCGTCGTATAATTGAGACTTACGATTGGATTATTCTTTGTGTGTTTGAGAGGCTAGTAAAGACTAGCCGTGTTTGAGTAGATAACAATTAGTAAAAAAACGTCTGACTCAAATCACATTTCAGTCTTTCTATCGCTCGAAGCTTCCAATTTTTGCAAAGTTTGACGCAAATAATTTTAAACAATTCATTTCTCTACGTTTTCAATATTTTCGATTTCTCCATGCATTATATTCCCACAAAGACCGACGTGACTCGTTTTATCGACTCATCGACGTTTTAAATTTTAAAAGATCCACGTTAAACTGTTTATTCTTTTTATTTCTCCAAACTTTCAATTTTCTCAAAGTTCGACGCGAATCTTTTAATCTGTCGACAAATAGCATATCCCTTTTTTCACGTTTTCAATATTTCTATTCCTTCACGTTTACTATTTTCTACACGTCCTACTTTCTACCTGGTCGCATCGACGTTTTATTTTATGTCGAAATAGCTTGTAATTAAAATAAATTGTTGTCAAGCGTTCGTACGACTTTTTATATCTCGAACTGTTTAGTCCGGTTCCAAGAATTCGGCTCCTCTGCCTACTTCACTTAAGTAATTTTATAATGTATTTTTGGGAGCACAGCTTCATTGATATGCACACCAATGCATATCCACTATAGTATATATGTATATATATGTATATATATATATATATATATATATATATATATGTAGGGAGATAGATAAAAGAGTGCCATACACGTTTAAATTGTTAATAAATTATATTATTAGTTGATGATTTAATTGAAATCTTGATCTTTATTATAAAATGTCGCATATTCGTTGATTTGCAAGTTTCCATGAAAATCAGTAGTTTTCTATAAATTAAATTTCAATCATTCACACATAAGAAAGGTAATCCTCATATTTCTCACATTTAACTATGAAAAACAATTCATAATAAATGCATTTTTTTTTAATTTTGGAACACACACTAAAAATACGTCGTCCTTTTCAACATTTTAATTTTTGCGCGTTGTTTTTAAAGTGAGATTATTTTGTCGTCACCGAGTAAACACAGATTTCTTACAATAAACCACAACTTTTCCTGCTCTTTGTATTTTAAAATTATTATTTACCTGATTCTACATTCGTTATCTCTCTAATTAATTTTAGAGGAAATATACTAAGAAAATGTCTCTATTAAAAACTAATCTAATGTTTTAAAATCAATATCTGAGGCCATGCAAAATTCATGATTGACAATAGATTTAATTAAACGATTAGAATGTTTTCTCACGGTTTTTTCTTTTCTTTGCAGATTTCACGCTGTTTTTTTCTTCCGCTCGTTCTTTCATACACACGCAATTTTATATAACGGAGTCAGTCATTCAATTAAGACAGTGATACATATTAGAGGTACCGTTGTTCTATTAGTATTCCTGCTCTCACAAAATTTATACACCCTTTTCTCTAAATAGAAGTTGTTTATAGGCTCGACACAGCCATAAATTCACCGACTGCAACCCTTTTGCATATGGGTAAAACCTCACATAAAAGAGCCGCCTGTTGTCCATGGTTTGCGATCCGTAACATCGCGGACATGCTCCTGCTGGTAGGCTTCGTCAACTTTGGCACTTCTGTTGGATAAGAGATTGGGGAGGCCCAACCACTTGGTCACGTAATGTTCTAGTTAGTATAAATGCGTATTATTCTATCCGATTCTTTAAAAATATTCAAATCTTATATTTTCTTTTTACTTTTTCTCTTTAAGTATGTGTAAGAAGAAGATACCTAACGATCAATCCTGTGTATAATAAAGACGGTTTTCAATGCACACTATGTTTTCAAAGAAGTAATGCGTTTCTAGGAGGGTATTTCTGAGAGTAAGGATAACATTCTCTTAGAAAAAAAATATCTTCTAAAAGTAATACTTCTGCTTTTATCCAAAACATTCTTTGTGAGAGCAACGTTTTCTTAGAATAATATATTCTAAGTACGATAAATTATGGTTATTTAAGAACAATGTGTTCGGGTTATCTTGAAACAATGCGGCCTGTTTATTTAAAAGAAATGTATACTAGTAATAGACATATGTATTTAAATTATTTGTTCCAAACAACACAAAGCAGATACGATAGCTCTTCAGTGTGATATATTGTCAAAATCTTTTAGCGGCTGCAGTGTAGGGTTTCTCAAACGTTATATGTTTTAATAAATAAGGTCTACAAAAGGTGATTTTTCAAGATGCAGTGTATTTTAAGAACACTATTATATTACAATATAATAATTGAAATGGATGGCTCTCGTCTAAGGGAGGCCCCAGGCTTTGATAAGCTCCTGGGTTTGACCTTTACGCCTGATCTTAAATGGAACGCATACATCAAGTCTGTGGCCAAGGTCGCTGGGAAAATGGTGGGATCCTTCTACTGCTCCGGAAGATATCTCACTAATGATGCAATTCTCTATCTATATAAGAGCCAAGTACGTCCAAAGATGGAGTACTGCAGCCACATCTGGGCAGAGGCTGCTAAAAACAGCCTATCCTGCCTTGACAGAGTAAAAATAGTCTACGTGGGTTGGTGGGGGATGCCCTTTTCTCTAGCCTGCAACCTCTTTTCCACAGAAGAGTCGTAGCGAGACTGTCATTGTTCTATCGTTATTTCCATGGCAGGTGCTCGTCTGAGCTCCATTCTCTGGTCCCCCCTCGCCAATCTTTTTCAAAAAACATCCGACTAGCTGAAAGCACCGTCAATAATTTTTCCCATTCCCTATCTGTGCCTAAATCAAAACGTAGATACCATGAACAAAGCTTCTTTCTTAGCACTGCACGCCTGTGGAACTCTGTTCCACTTGTCTGTTTCCCTCCGGACTTCAGCCTGGACGTCTTCAAGTTCAACACAAACAAATTCCTGATGAACCGGCACTCCTAAGTAATGACACCTTACCAATTCTCCAATACTATTGCTACACTATCCCTTTGATTACTGTACACACAATACCCCTTATCCCTGAGTGACCATTGGGCCTTGATATGTGGTGAACTCTATGTAAAAAAAATATAATAAAATAATTATCCCCCTATTGACAATAAACGTACTAATCATGAAAAACTTCATAGGTCGTTGATACGGTTTAAACCCATACACACTACACCAAAACAATACAAATCAAGAAATATATACATGAACTGTATTCATTCATTTTCATTATTCATAAATAAGTGACGGATAAGTCACACAAGACTTAACAACACATATCTGATTGAGGAGAATATAAACCACTGTGTAACAATCGCAACAAAAAACTTATAATTACAAGCAACAGGAGTATGCATATGTACGCAACCAGTATTACATAAATATCATATTAGATTTATTGTAAATAATCGAGCTTTCACTCAAGTTTAAGGAGGTTTATGATATTTAAAAACATATTCAATTTAAAATCTGTTTTAATAAAATAAGTTCTCAAGAAAAAAAAAACTATAAATTAGCCTTTCCAAAAAGGGTTAACTATAATATTATATATATATTACAAAACTAACCTGGGTGCCCGGCGTTGCCCGGATGTTTGGAGGTGAGTGTTGAGAAAAAAAAAAGGAAAAAAAAATGGTAATAATCAGCAAGGCTCGAAAGAACGTGCAAAAAAGCGACGAGTTTGCTGTTGCGCCCATCGCCAAACCAGAAGTGACGTGGGTTTAAATTAAGGCTAGACAATCTAATCGAAAGTTTTAGGCAGACATACAAACATACATGCATCCATACATTTAAACAAACAGGTGAGATTTATATAATAGAAGATGGTTATAACTATAATATTACAAAGGTTATGACAACAGCATATTCTTTTCATTGCTTTGACTCTCGAGTTTATATTCGACACAGACGCAGTTCATCAACCGAGGACCAAATCACTCTATATAAAAGCATAGAAAATATCAACGGATACACACTCGTGAGTCAAAACAATGAAACGAATATGCCGTTGTCCTAACGCTAATTATTACTACGTTCACGATTTAAATACATGTATTTCTGATATAAAATCATGACGTAAAATAACTAAAACATGAACAAAACATAACAAAATCGAAAAAGCAAACTTAATCATTGAAACATTATAGATAGTCATATATCCATCTAAAAAAATAACTTCACAAAAAGACAAAACAAAAAAAATGTAAAATTGTCTGATTCCTCAAACAATTTGAATTTAGATAGCCTTGTAATATTTTTTAAAAAATCGTTCAACACGCGCGCTTTAAATGTGGCATATTAATATGGAAAAGATCACTTGAGTTTTCGTCGTCCGGATTTGATAACATAGGAGATTAAAATGTAATTATCTCTGGTAGTCAGATTAAAATGTACTATTTTAATTAAAATAATTATAATAAATTTACTAGCGAGACCTGTGTAAATTCCACAGCAGATTCGTTCACACACACACAGATATATATATATATATATATATATATATATATATATATATATATATATATATATATATATAAGTGTTGTCATTCTGTGGGTGTTCAGCGGAAATGGAAACACCATAGTTTTATTGTAGCTCGTTTGTGTAAACGGCAAACCATTGACTGGCCGGAAAACATGCTTAAATATGAGATTTTAATTGATGCAGATTTCGTATATATAATTATAGAGTAAATTTCCTGTCGATTCTCATATATTATAAAGATGTGACTTAAAAAATGTATCCATTTGCCTTTGGGCATCAGCTTAAATCGAAACCGAAAACAAAATGTATGACGAAAAATGTATAGCTCGAGATTCGGAACCGAAACCAAAACTGCTAAAGAATTCTTAGTGAAATGATTTATAAATAAACAAATGACTTGAGTAGCACTATATATATATATATATATATATATATATATATATATATGATTGCAACGTCTTGTTAGACCAGTGCCACTCCCTCAGACATTTAAAATCCATGAGCCCAAATGTCTGAGGGAGTATCTATACAAATATGATGTTACAGAGTCTTAGCTTTGTACGACAGCTAAGTCTCTCTCTCCGTTCAAAATGTTGAGATCCAGCAAGAAGAAAAAGCAAGATAGCCAGCAACAAGTTAAACTGCAGAGCAGCTTAATGCGGGTACTGGTCTTCCGCTTTATGGTTTTTTAAATCAGAGATTTTCTTCTCCTAGAAAGGTTGCCTTCACCAAGGCTTACGGGAGCCCCCTCTACCCCAACACACATATACACACACACAAATATACACGGTGCTAGTTGGCCATTGACCCAGAAAAAGAGTTCATTCGCCCTTCATATATATATATATATATGTATATATATATATATATATATATATATATATAATTGGAACCCAAACCAAAACTTATAAAGAATTATTGGTACAATTATTTATTACAAGAAATGAAAAGTCATAGCTCTTAAATGACATTCACTTAGCAGGAAAAAGATGTAGGTGTAATATACAAAATAATACACGCGCTTTCGGATTAATACAGTGTGTGCAAAAAGGCACTGAAGGGTTGAAAATCTTTGTTATTTTACCATTAATGATGATTTTTTTTCTCTTTAAGATATTTATTTACTGATAATATTTCGTACGTAAGTTGTTTTATTGTTTTACCAAAATCAGGGGTGTTTTTTTTTTATTTTGTCTTCGACAGCATTTTAATGTAAGAGATAGCCCGAGTCACAATCCTCTTATTGTGGGGATATCTTAAACATGTGTCTATGTTCACAAACCCCAGGAATTGATGTAAAACATCAGTAACGAAATAAGAGAGTTAAATCGAAATCCAGAGATTCTTTAATCTGTTATGAATAATGTTTGGAAAACAACACAAACACACGAAGCGGAAAATGGACAACATTAAACGTACATTATTTACACACACACACACACATTTTATATATATATATATATATATATATATATATATATACATATACATATATATATATACATATATATATACATATATATATATATATATATATATATATATATATATATATATATATATATATGCATTATATAAAAATTGTTTTAATTTTTGATTTTGTTTAACATTTCCCAATCCTCGGGTCAAGATCAAAGTGTAGTATATGTTCCTCAGACGCTAAAATTCAATTTCTTGTTTTCTGTCAGTGGGGGAGAACTCCTTCACGACTGATACAATTTTTATTTGTGTTCCTTTTCTCCACATTAAAAAAAATGACCCTGGTGTCTAAGTCTGTCCCGAGGGGAGGCATTCTAAATAGGAAACTCTCCAAATGTCTTAGTCAGATTTTGTTAAAATTACAGAAATATATCCTCAGAAAAATAAAGAACCTGTATAATTTCAAAACGCTTTATTTAGTTTTTTGGCACCATGTATATAGATGTGAGTTAGATTTTTAGGTACCCCCCCATTAAACGAAACACACTCAGACAGAGGTAATCAACATATCCATTCAAACATTTTGATGACGTCTTGAAATGAAGAAAAATCATGCGGAATATAAAAGAAAACTTCGAACTGTCGATTGTTATCTGCTTTGTGGAATGTAAACTGAAAAATATATGGACATTTGATAAATCAGCACAAATGAAAAGAAGTGAAAAACAGGAAATCTCATTGAAAGCAAATTATATCAAATAAATAGAATAAAAATAATAAAATACATAATATTGTAGCAGTATCAATAGTAAGACATTTGTGAATCTCCACGAATGAGAACACGGCTATTTTGATGAAAAAAAAAATCAACAGACAAATAACTATGAACACGTACTGTATTTAAAGTAGAAAATCTTGAAGTTTTGCAAAAAAATAAAGAGCAAGCATAATACATTAAAGAAAAGATTATTTTCGCAAACAGCATCATAGAGATTAAAAATAACAAAAGACGAAATAGGAGGGAAAATACTAGAACAGAAAAAATTAAATAAAAACAAAGTAACGCGATATGCACCATTTATACGATTGTGTTACGAATTTCAATTCAAAAGTCATACACATGCTCACAGAACTTTACTTAAACAGAGATATAGAATCCATACAAAAAGCGACACTACAGAACGTGCACAGAAAGGACCACACAAATACCAATGGAGGTGAATAACAGGAAAAATGTAGTTGCAGGTTCTGAACGAAAAATATCAAAAAGATAAATCACATTATAAACAAAATCATGACTGGTTCGGTAAATCTTATTTTTTATATGAATTTTATTTTTAATATGATCTGTAAAACCTTTTGAATTGAATTAAATGGTAATTTTTCTAGAGAGCATGGGAAAAGTAAAAGCGTAAATTATCTGGAATAAATGAATATGAAGCATTCGTGCGAATAGTTTACAAAAATGAAAACACTAATTCGTATTTTTTCTTCCCATCTAATCTTATGGCAAAGAAAAATACACTAACCAATAAATTAAATGATGTTCACAAAAACTTCAAAATAATATTGAATATATTGAATATATATTAAACTAGTAATTTTAGAAATTCTAGGAACAGTGAAAACTAGAAATAAATAAAAAACAAGGGGCGAGGTTGATAAAGAGAAATATTGGCACCTTGCAAAATATTACGTTAATGCAAACCAATGAACTATATAGGCACCGCCAAAACTGGGGGGGCAGGTAAGTACTTTTTGATGGGCCGTCTTTTTAGAAATCTACGAAAAATCAGGTAATTACCCAATCAAAACGAAATTTTCAGCGATTATTAAGAGAAGAATGAACTTTATAACAGTGTACTGATTTTTCATAAACCACACATATATATATATATATATATATATTGCTTACAACCCCCCTTGTTTTGAGGGGGTTCCTAATATGCTTAAAATAATCATCTGAAACTGAACAAAACAGTGTTGTAAGGGATCATAGATTAAAACAAACAATAAAAAACTTATTTTGACGTCTGAATATCAGAACTTCGATTGTGTTTAATTATCCCGCTTTTTAGTTTTGAAGTATGAAATTCGATGAATGTCTTAAGTAAAATAATTAATTTAAGTTAAGCAAAACAAAAATGTTTTTAAATATTTATACGAAAAAAGCCATTTTAAAATTTTTGATAAATGAACTAACAATTTTTTTAGCGAGCCGAATTATGCATGGCCATTAGTAAACAGGGCACGCTTTGAAGAATCGATACAAAAAATCGATAAATATTGTGCCTTTTGTGTTAAAAATATCATCATTTTTCGATACCGTTTGAAAACGTTTGCCGCCTTTCGACTACGGTGGACCAAACGTGCTGAAATATTTTTTTTATTCTGCTTTAAATCCACCCCCAATTTGGGGAGCCTGACCCCCACACACATATGCATTAAAAACAAACTCATACCAATGACCCCCACACACATATGCATTAAAAAAACAAACTCATACAAATGGTCACCCATCTGGTACTGGCCAGCCTCAGCGTTAATTGAAATTTTCGTAACTGAAAAATAAGTTTTTTTGGCCCGTTTGGTCTTCCATAGTTTGCTTTTTATCAAGTACAAATTTAAACATTGTCTAAATCGAGGCGAAGTAACTGGTTGCCTATATGAATAAGTGTAATTATTTCAAATCCAGGAACTTATATTATAATATGTTTGCATAATCTCATAGAAAATCACCCTAAATCTTAGACAACAAATAAATAAACAAATTATTTCAAAAAACTGTTCTTTTTTTTAACTATTTATATACGTTTTTTTGTGCAAGACAAAAAATGTCAATCGTAAACTTTTGGGGAAAATTTAACATTTAAAATGTAATTAAAAATAGTAGAAATAGTTTTACATTATTCTGCTTTCTATATGATAAAATTCAGGGTTTTATCTTTCTGGAAAAAAAAGTTACTTAGAAATGATGGATTTTAATAAATGTAATTTCGTTTTTAAAAACAACAACAACTAGATTTTTCGGCAATTTTTGGCGGTGTCTAAACTATTAAGAACAGATCACAAATGCGGACAAAAACTGACATGGCCAGGTGATACTACTCAACCAGGAAGAAAATTGAGATAGTATAACGTTTCCTAAATCTAGCACTAAATATGAAGAAAGAATATTGCACAAGATCAAACGATAAACATATAAGAAAATAAAAATGTTTCTATAGCCTATCTTTCTAGGATACGATAGTAAATACATTACTGGCTGTCACAGATATCAGTGAACAAATGTCTTAAAGAAAATGTAAGACCGAAGAGTGAAAGACTGATAATGGCTTTCACTTAATCTCCATAGAGAATACTATAATTCAGAAAACACCACCTGTTTTCGCTATTGTGATAACTCTAATGTTATTATAACTATTATTACGGTTAACACCACTACTGCTACTACTATTAATATTATTGCCTTACGTTTACTATGACAAGACGTTAGAAGAAATACGTCACATTAATATCAAAACATTATTGCTCGCAAAACAAATAGACTCTAAGTACATTTGACTTTCAAAATAATTGTATGGCATTTGTTATCCAAGTCTGTGAGACAATGCATCTATTAACCTTAATAATGATGAATGATTTAGTTGAACATTTCATTAATTGAATTGAATTTATTTGTGTATAAGCACATAGAAATATATAGCATGGGGCTCTAGTCTATCGTATTAAAATTTCTTCACAATATCTCAGATATTACAAATAAGAATATAACGTTTTGAATAAAAATATACAAAGCGCATTTTATATATCATTGAAGGCGTTTAATTGAACACCTTCACCGTTATAATATATTGATCTATGATTGTTTTATAAGACCTATTCCATTTTATGCCATATTCAATCGACGAAAATACGTGGGCAAGCATATAAATCTACTATACAAGCCTACTTAATATACAAGGGAATTGAGTAGTATATTAATAATCAGATACTGCTTGCAAATGAATTAAAGGTGATAGGTTAGAGAGAGAAGAAGAGAAGAAGAAAGGGAGAAGAAAAAGTAGAAAAATAAGAAATACAAGGAGAAGAGAAGAAAATAAAAGAAGATACATATATATATATACATATATATATATATATCTTCTTTGTTTTCCCTTTTCTCTTCTCTTCTCCTTCTTTTTCTTATTTTTCTATTTCTTTATTTTTTTATTTTTCTAACTTCTACTTGGGTGGGTTCTAAATCATCTTTTTTTAGAAATTGCACATTACAGGGTGACTCCCCCCCAAAAAAAATAAAACATCGAATGTATATCTAGACCATATGCTGTAGAACGGAGAGAAAAAGGCAAAATACCCTAATGTTTTGATGTGAGGTTTTGAATATAATAAACTAGTTATGACCGAAGTTTCATTTCATCCAGACCAAACACTAAGAAACGGGGCCTAATTAAAGTTGGGGCTCGTTTTTGTTGGGTCACCCTGTAATAGTGGCCACTATATACAAATACTTCCAACATATATTACTGATGAAGGTTCAGAGAATTAAGTCCTACTTTCGCAACTCAAAAATTCACAGAGTGGCTATTAGGGAATATTTGCACAGTACATTGCGTTGCATTGTACCGTATATGTCCCCCGGTTAAACTTTATAACTGGATGTCAGGTGACTCACGCTCTTTACATCTGTGTGACACAACCTGCACTTTTGTTCATTATTACAATCCGTGAAAAACCTTGGTATTCCAGTGTCGGGATTAGAAAGCATCATTATCCATTTCTGATCTTAGTAAAATGATCCAATGTTTAGCCATATTCAGAACCCAGCTTCAACAGAAATACTGAACACACTGCAACATACTCGGTTTTGTATAGAAGCTATTTGTGTATCTTTGAGGAAACTCTTCTGTTATTTCAGTAGCAGCTTTGTTTTGCACGTCTGCCTATGCTAGCTCTCTCTCTTTCTCTCTCTCTCTCTCTCTCTCTCTCTCTCTCTATATATATATATATATATATATAAAATAAACATCGCTAGTATAAACACCCACACAAACACCCACACAGACACAAACACACACACACATATACTTATATATATATATATATATATATATATATATATATATATATATATATATATATATATATATATATATATATATATATACTAGCGAGGGGGGTTGGATTTTTTCATGTTCGACAAATACGCTTTAATATATTTTAATTTATGAAAATTTCGTATGCGGAGCGAATTTCTTATTGATTACTACCGGAGGGGGGCGCCCAGATTTGTCCTGTCGTAAATACGTTTAAATATTATATTTTAATTTGTCCATTGTTCATATATATTATTATAGAGTCGTAATTTAAAAAAGTAAAAAAGACGTGTTTGTGTACCATTAGCTCGAATGGAAACCAAAATTCAATCACTAGCATTCAAAGCTGGTGACATTAAAACTGTACAAAAGGGAAGACGCATATGAACTGATTGAAAATATACTAACATTAATGTAAAAAATATATAACGACTTTTTGCAATTTTGATTCTTTTCAACTTCTTAAACACTAAGGGCTCATAAAAGAACGGTCTATAAGAATATAATTGTTTGAGGCTCTTAGTGATGCTTTGCGAATTTTCCTTTTGAGCGAGATAGAGTTTGAAAATATTGTGTAAGATAGACAAACAGATATAGTGACTTTTATGAGTTCAATTTTACCTAATATATAGTAGTAATTTTTAAAAAAAAAATTAGCAATAAATAGGTTGTATCAGATCTGATACATTCAGTGCTCCCGTTGCTTTTTCTACGGATGAAGCTATTGAGATATATATAGTGACTCCCAATCGGGAGAAAACTGCTTTTACTAAAACTTATTAAAATCTGTTAACATCTGTTATTTCTGGACAACTTTTGTTTTACCAGAAAAATAACATCCTGAATTTTATTATGTTGAAAGCAGAATAATATATTACTTTTCTTAAATTTTTAATAGAATTTAAAGTTTTAAATCCCCCCCCCAAAAAAAAAACAAAACAAAAAAAACGCGTGTAACCAATTTTGGGCTGAATATCAACAAAACATAAACATTTTTTTAAAGGTTATTGAATTAATTAAACAAACTTTCTTTTTTCTAAATCATATTTACTATGATTAAGCTTTAAGAATATGCAAAATATTAGAATATAATTCTATATTTAAATAAATTGAAATAATGCAATGTAATATTTAAATAAATTGAAATAATGTAATTGTTTAGCACGATTCTTTACATTTTAGCAACCATGTGCTTAACGCCTCCATCTTGGATTTAAGGTATGGACCCCCAGTCGCGTCTAAATATTTATTTTAGAATTTTAATAAATTTTAATGTAACTTTACAGGCAAATACATTTTGATTCTTTAAAGCATTCTTTATGTACTAGGACATGGAAAGTTTACACATTCTAAAATAATTTTTAAGATTTAATTTTAAAGATTTAAATTTATACGTTTGGCGTTTTTGTAAAAATATTTTTTATCCTAATCTGAAACGTAATAACTATTGATAACATATTTAATGAACCTCTTCAATACGCAAAAGATATAAATATTACGCAAAAGATATAAACATTAAACAAAATCAGATTTCGGATTTCAACTTTCGATAATAAAGGCACCCTGTTTTATTTTTTATTTTTTCTACACTCGTTCACCCTCTCACAAGAAAATGAGGGCGTGCTAAGTGGATCGCTTGGATTCAAGGGATCGAGCTAGAGACAACTGAGGAAGAGGGACATGAAATCTCCAAAAATCTATATATATAAAAGCGGAAATGTGTGTATGTTTGTATGTGTGTTCGCTATTTCTATATGTCTACAAAAGGCTTTTTTTCAGAGAAGCGGTCGATCGCCTAACAACTTTTAAAACCTTTTTATATCACATATAAATCGTAATATCTCAGAGTTAACAACAAAGCTCGCCTGTCTATTTAATTTGTCCGACTTTGGAAAGATAAATATTCAACATTTGTCGTTCGCCGCATGTGGGTTAGTCTTTCCCGCAGTAAATGAAATACTATCCCGCAGTAAAAATTGCCCTCATTACGTCATTAAAACTGGCCCCTTCCAAATCCAAGTAATTAAATAAATTCAAATGTGTTTCCGTTAGCATCTCGCGGTGGGGCAATCGTTAACGTCGCACGTTGTCTTTTTTTTTACACTTTAATTTACAACTTTGCCTCAAGTGTTCGGGTTCGATCCTCATACTTACCTACCAAAATATTTTTTTACCTCCCCGGAGTTACACACATACCTCCAAGCACCCGGGCAACGCCGGGTATCCCTCGCTAGTACTTTCATAAATCAGTCCATTTTCTGTAGGCTGTTTTTGAACCCAGTCAACGATGGGTACTTTTGCTAGTATACAATAGAAAGAATATCAAAATATGTCCCAACATAGAGTACATTCTTTAATTATGAGTCCGTGAAAATTTTATATTGATTAGATAATTAGCTGATTTTTTGGTAGATTTTTAAAATCAGACTCTGTTTCGAAAATCAAAAAACCCTCCATAAATTTGGCGGTCACTAGATATAGGTGATGAATATTTTAGATGACACTACTTAAGAGAGTGAATTAAACCTGAGCATGAAAAATAAATATATGTTGGAAATTTAAGTGAACCTACTGATGTATGTCTGTACACGTTAGTCAGCCATCTACGCAAATATTTTACTTGTTATAAATCATCCTTGTTGTATGATTATTACTTTCCTGTAAATCGCAGTGTTATGTAATACGTACAATTTACTCACATATACACAATGAGAAATAGACACGTATATTTACTATTATATATATATATATATATTAAGATTAAGATTAATGATTAAAGTTAAATTCTGCAGATAATAGTATATACACAAATATTTAAAGAGAGAATTTCTCGTTTGAAACAAGTAACATGTAGCGAAAAAATTATGTTTATTTCCTTAATCCATGGATTTTCAATAATGGCTCATATCATCGGAGGAAATGAAATGCAATTAGCAAAATGTTCAGCTATGGATAAATAGGTAGTTTGCTTTTTAGCGTATATATATATATATATATATATATATATATATATATATATATATATATATACAGGGTGCGGCATAAATAACGCCCTTTTATATCTTATTATATTTATCTATATTTTCTTTAACTAATTCTTAAACATTTATTTTTTTCAGGTATTTTTTACACCATGAGATTAACAATTGAACAGAGAGTAAGATCAATACAATTGTATTATCAAAATAATAATAATGGTGCTAAAACTGCAAGATTGTTATCAGATAAATATGACATCCCAAGAGTGCAAAGCCGAAATATCAAAAGCTTGATTAAAAAATTTGAATCCACAGGAAGTGTAAGAGATGCTCAAAGATCCGGAAGGCCAGTTGTTGCAACGAGCTTAGAAAAGTCCAATGAACTACAAGAATCGTTGCTGCATACTCCTCAAAAATCCAGTAGACGTCTTTCTACAGAGTTAGCAATCAGTGATATGAGTGTTCGCAGAATATTGAAGAAGCTAAAGATGAGACCTTACATTCCACGTGTTCTTCAAAGTTTGCATGATGGAGATCAAGATAGACGATTACAATTTTGTGAAATCTTATTGAATAAAGTTAATGAAGATATAACTTTCCTTGAAAAGATATGGTGGTCAGATGAAGCAACCTTTAAGTTAAATGGGCATATCAATCGCCATAATTGTGTGTATTGGAGTAATGAGAATCCTCATATCATCTTGGAAAAGGATGTTAATTCGCCAGGAGTAACAGTTTGGGCTGCCATATCTTGTATGGGATTAATAGGGCCAATATTCTTCGAGGGTACTGTGAATCAAAATAATTATTTGCATATGCTTCAAACGGAATTTTGGCCAAGAGTTGAAAATCAGACTGATATTTTTTTTCAACAGGATGGGGCTCCACCACATTATGGGTTAAGAGTTAGGGAATGGTTAAATGAAAATTTTGAAGATAGGTGGATAGGACGAAGGGGACCAATTAAATGACCATCACGATCTCCAGACTTAACGCCACCAGACTTTTTTTGTGGGGTATATTGAAAGATAAAGTTTACAATCTTAAGCCGAAAACAATTCAGGAATTAAAAAATGCAATTTCAGATAAATTTCATTAAATTACCATTGAAGAGTGTAAAAAAGTTTGTAAAATTGTCGCTGGTAGAGTTCAAAATTGTATGGAACATGATGGAGAACATTTTGAACATCTGAGTTAAATTTAAAGTTAATAAAGTTGGTATCCTTTTTTTCATTAAATTTATTTTGATTTTATTTTTATTGACTAATTTTGTTCCCGAAAATCGTTTTTGTAGTTCAAAAGATCATTACTGTAAAGATCACCAATGTGGATATTGAATTAGATATTAAATAAATTTGAGATATACCTTTTACTTTTATTTATCTTTAAATTGCATTCATATTATAAAGAAAAAAAGGATATTAAGAAAGGGCGTTATTTATGCCGCACCCTGTATATATATATATATATATATATATATATATATATATATATAGTTATATATATATTTATATATATAATTATATATATGTATATATATATTTATCTTTATACATATAATTATATATATATATATATGTATATATATATATATATATATATATATATGTGCGTGTGTGTGTATACAATTATTCACTTTAAAAGCCTATCCTTTGGAAAGTATCCTAATACACTTTTCTTCTGCATGAATCACTTCAATATTAATTGTACCAAAGGCTATATATATATATATATATATATATATATATATATATATATATATATATATATGCATATTTACTCACACACACGCACACACACACACACACATATATATATATTTCTATAATTTACCAATTATCAATTTTTATTGGCGCATAAACAAAATCAACGCAACTGCTGATCTATTTTCGTCCTTCTATGTATATTACATTAGTTTTCGATATTCTCGCACGAGAGATACTTTCACTTAAAAGAAACAAGTCGTTTTTTGCAGGTTAAAATCTCTTTCAGAAAATTGAGTCGTGATATCCAAAAAAAATACCAGAACAAATAAATGTGCTGTTATAGATAATCTGTGTTTTCAATCAAGATCAACAAACACAAACATCACGCAATTTTAAAGTAAAGTACGTTGATAAAAAGTTAATAGCTCAGCAGTTTCCACTTACACGAAACCCACATTGAGATTAAAATATAACTAGCAGAAACCGTGGAAACTCCGCAGTGGTTGACAATTTTTAAAACAGTATAAATAAAGCGAAGAAAAAATAAAATATAACAAAAAAGACAAATTTAAAACAATTCTTTTGCAACTTTTTTAACGTTTTATAGCAAACAAGAATTGATATTACGCGTTTTAATTGAAAACTCAACAGACAACACATTGTTTGATTTTTGTGAATATTGTTTATGTAAGTTATAAATGAACAGATCTCAATTCACTTGAACATTTTCTAAATATTTTAAAAAAGTAACAATAATAAAAAATATTACAATCTTCTCGATTCTTTTTTTTTTGTAATTTGAAAGGAAAATTCTGTTAATGATTTTTAACTGATAAAGAGTGACTATAAAGGAGGTAATTCGTTTAACATTAATTGATTTTTCGGTGATGATGTTTTTGTGATACTTGACGTATGAACAAGTAAATCAATATTTTGAAGAAATCTGAGAGAATATAAAAAAAATATTAAAGGAACTCGGGTTGCGGAACTAAATTTATACTACCACTAAAACATTATGATGCTGCATATTTCATTCTTTCATTGTAAAAATGAGTAATAGTTTTAACTTGACATTACTTTTCATATTGGAATTAAATATTACAAAGCTATAAAATGAGACGTTAATAAGACATGTAATATTTATATTATCATCAATAAATTTGACTTATCAAACCCCTACACTAAAGTTCAAAATAAATTTGGATTGAAAGTCTATCGAAGTTTTGAACTTGACCAAAATATTTCTGATAGAAAAGTTAATATGTTGTTGTGCTGGAAAAGTGTCATGAATAAAAACGTTTACAATGGGCTAAGGTAGACGATTATATTGTACAGGAAAACCATTACTAAGAAAGCTTGTCGACATCTTCGGACTCTAAATTCAGACTGTAAGTAAGCTCGTGTTGGGTCGCGACGTTATCCCACCACGAGAGTATTCCCCTCGTGGTTTATATAATAGTTAGCAGAAGTTTATTATGAGTGAATGTGTTTGTAAAAAATGAGATTCACTATTAGTTATAATATGAGCCAATTATCGAGTTTGTAGTATCTGTTCTTCAGATGCTGCACTTCCATTTCTTGTTCTCTTTCGGTGGAGGAGAAATCCTTCACGACTGAGACAATTTTTATTTTTGTACCTTTTATCCACGTTAAAAAACGACCCTGGTGTCTAACTCTGTCCCGTGGGGAGGCATAGTAAATAGGTACAATAAATAAAACTGGCCATCACTGGGTGTGCTACTTTCACTATTTTTGTAACTGTAACCTAACTATTTGACCACGATTTCCATAAATAAAAAGCACATGTTTGATGTTTTATCCCAGTTTTATCCGATTTAATCCCTTGTATTGACTGCTAGGCTGTACAAACCAACAAATGAATTAACGCCCTCAATGGAACCATAGTCTCGTTAATGGATACGATAATACAACGTCCCATAACGTTTCCATTCAACAAAATATAGTACCGATATTTGCTAATACTGTGGTTAGTTGCTTATAGAATAAAAACCAGGGATAGCCTTGAATTAAAGGATGCGGAAACTTTTATCATTCTGTGGATAATTATTCCCATTCCGATTGTCAGTTGAACTTTCTTGAAAAGGTGAAAGGTATTACAAAGAAATAAAACTATCAATATAAACGACTTGTTGCGTAGAAAAAAAATTCTTTATTCCAAATCTGAATGGATATTTTAATTTGTCATTTTGATCTTTTTTGGCAGCTTGCATTGAATAGAGAGCAAGAACATTACCTGCTTTGTCTACTGTCATATTTTGAGTGTACTCAGTTGCCTAAATTAATATCAAACCGAAATTCCGCATTAGTTAATGGAATATAATTAGTTATGGCAAAATGCAACATAGACAGTATAATAAACCGAAGACACACAGATACACACAGACGCGTGAAAAAAAGCTCAGGAAAACCCCCCAGAGATAATTAAAGAAAAAAAAGAAAATTATAACACAGTGTTAAAAAAGAGAAAATAATATTTGAACAGAAATTATGAACGTCAAAAGAATTTTGTGTTTTACTGATATAGTTGATTTTAGGCTGACGGTTTGCTATTTTATTAGTTTTGTATGATTTAGGAAATATGTCAAAACATTGTTTATGAAATAAATGGTCATTTGTTTTGTGGTTTATAGAATTCAACTTTATTTATGAGACAATAGATATACTCTGAATATTAAGATGTTCTTTCTTTTTTTAGTTTTAAACAAAACTGTTGCAATTTTATTTTATTTTGCAATTAAGGACGTATACATGTTTATTATTTATCTATAATCACATGGAAACTATTTTATTTAATTATCCGACATGTATTTGAATGTATTTTATGTGTTTTAGTTTATTTTTGTAGAGTTTTTAATTCAGTAAATTAAGCTTAAAAGCAGTATTAGGGAGTAAATTTAACCTCTAATTCGATGGTTACCATGAGTTTAAGCATTTTAAGAATTATAAGTAAGTAATATTTATGTAGGCATTAAACTATTTCTATTTTGCTGGCGATTCACGAGACTTATCTAGTCTATTATGAATTTTTTTCGGTTCACAGAATGAATTTGCATAAACAAATGCTAAGGTGTAAACAATAACATTGATGCTTTTTGACGTAAATCGTAGAGTAGAGCAGACGGAAATCAGTTGTGATTTTATCGTTTGCAGTCATAGAAAAATTCAATGAACACAACTAAAGAGGTTGTATAAATTACGAGAAACGTTGAAAACTTAGAGTGAAGCGGGAAGAAATATATCTGTGAATTACAACTTGATATTTTGGCGTTTCTCTCAGAAGAAATCTATCAATTAAAAACTCATATCAAATACAAGTACCAAGAATAAAAGAACTAGTAAAATGTGTATGCATTATTTTATTGGGTTCCTAGCAAAGATATTTATTTGCCTCGGCTACAAGAATGTATCGAAAATGTTTTCACAAACTGTCCAATTCTCTCTGTATATGCACCTGCACACACGGGGGTGATGCAGGCCCTGTCCTTTGATGCATCTGACATGTACATTTTGATTATACACCATCGACATGTTATACATACGTTCTAATTTTCAACATGTACGTAATTCGGTACCAGAAATTCGGAGGTTTCAATATGAAACATAATGAACATGTGATATATGAAAAAGAAACAACACATACGACGCAAAATTGTTCCCAAGACATACAAAGGAAACTACAGAAACATTCCGTGAGATTAGTTAAGAAAATAGACAGTACGGAGACGTATAATAAAATAGGAAAACACACAGTACACCCACGACGTGAAAAAGGATTTATGAAAAAAGACGAAAAAGAGGAAGCAAAATAAATAAATAAATAAACAATTTTGGTGTGAAAAATATGAAAGGACGATGTTTGGAAATATAAAAAAAATATGCACAGAATGCAAATGTTGTATCGTGCTGCCAAAAAATTGTAATTGTTTTAATATCACACACATTTACATGAAAACAAGACGGCACAATTAGTTATGAACAAATGTTATGTATGCACAAGTATATAGCATATAATGTACTGATATATATATATAACTCGTACAATCTCTCTATATATAAAAAATGTAAAGTTGGTTCGTTAAAAGTGAATAAAACCATATTTCTACGTTACAAACTTATTTGGAATTTTCAGACAACCCATCTTTAGAGTCGAGGGATGTTTTTATGTCATTAAAATAAATTTACCTCGCGAATTATTTAAATATTAATTAAAATATAAATATTTTTCGAAGTCGTTTCTGCGAGACTTGCCCGGATTTATTTCTGTTAACTTCCGTTTCAACTACTCTCGAATTACCAGATAAGTAAAAAAAAAAACAAAAAAAAACTTACTCATGCAGAGAGTGATCCGTGATGAAATAATAACGTTATTATTTAAAAAGCCATTCTAAACATGGGGAAGGGAGGGTGTTTTGTACCTATTCTGTACTTTAACCTTACAATTGAATAAAAACATATAACACTTTAATTAAACGTGGGAATACGATTTTAAAAAAATAGCGCGGATCACTCTCTGCATTAGCACACCCACACAAAAAATAATCCCATATTTTAAAAATTTAAATTCATTTATGTACTTACCAATTTCTTAATTTTAAATTCCCTTATTTATGTTAAGGTTTTTCACTCATGAAACATTACGTTTTAATTGTTTAGTTTCTTTTCACGGCATTGTTTACATAAAAAAAGTTTGTTTTAACTTTATCTAAACTGTTTCATTTTTACGACATGCCTCAACGTATTATAAACACCCTTACCCCCACATGTTAAAAAAATAAAAACGCCCTTCCATAAACGTCGAAAGCCGTTCTTAATATGGGGAGGTTGGGGGTGTTCATTCCGAAAGCCGTTTTTACATGGGGACGTTATGGTGTTTATAATATGCTGGGGCGAGTCGTAAAATTAACGAAGTTGCTATCTATTATTTATTGCAAACATTGGTTGAAATTCATTTATTTGACAAAAAAAAATCACATTTTGGTACTCCTTGGGCGTTGAGTTCCATGGCGACCAGCAGAAAAAATAATAGTCGCTCCCTTAGTCTCCCACCCCACCCCGCACGTAACATATTTTATTTACTGACGTTGCCGTAACTAAACGATTATTTGTCACATTTACAAACATTTATTTATTTATTTTGAAAAAAGTTTTACTTTTTATGAATATTAAAAGAAAAATGTATACTCATGCAGAGAGTGATCAATGCTGAAATAATGACGTTATTATTTAAAATCCATTCTTAACATGGGGAGGGGAGGGTGTTTTGTACCTATTCTGTACTTTAACCTTGCAATTCAATAAAAAAACATATCAATAAGACTTTAATTAAACGTGGAAATACGCTTTAAAAATAGCGCGGATCACTCTCTGCATTAGCACCGAAAATGTTACTAAACATTTATTAATAATTTCTCACTTTTACAAACATCTCATTTTAAATGACGACTTTTATCGACTTTTTTAAAAATAGTCCCCCCCCCAAATGGTGTTTATTCCGAAATCCGTTGGTAACATGGAGAGGTTGAGGGTGTTTATTCTGAAAGCCGTTCTTAACATTTGTGGAGGTGGACCTAATGTAAATAAATAAATAAATAAATTAAAAAAAAACTAAATCATTTACTGATAACTTCTCACTTTTACAAATATTTTTTTTAATTTACATGCGCGGATGAACAAATTGTTGAATAGTGCGAATATAAAACGTTTTTGTAATAAACTTCGGGATAATTTTTTGGGTAAATATTTACATTTAGGTCTACCTCCACAATTTTCCTTTTTAAATGACGACTTTTATGGATAAATAAATCTACTTCTCCGCAACTTTTATTGATAAATAAATCTACTTCTCTGCCACAGCCACTGAACCCCTCCTTTTTTTAATAGTATTTTCGGGTGGGTATGCTGACAACAGATATCAGTTAAATTTTGCAAATAGCCCCCACCCTCAAAAAGTGGTGTTTATTCCGGAAGCTGTTCTTAAGATGAGGAGGTTGGGGGGTGATTATAAGGTGGACCTAATCTAAAAAACAAAACAAAAAAAACAAGTTTTTTTATGCGCACATAAGCAACTATTTTTTTATTAACTTTTTTTAAATTTTTTATTTAAAAATTAGTAAATTTCAATGAATAGAAAAAGAAATCATTTATCATTAATATGTGTTTTTGGTTTTGTATTGAATGAAACTTTTTTTTTCATTACAACAATAATGAACCAATTTAAATCTTCCGGCATGCGTTTAAGGGTTACGAAATTATAAATAAATCGTTTAGTTACTAAGCCAACGTCAGTAAATAAAAAATGTTACGTGCGCATGCATTAGCCTTGACTAGGGGGGGCTAACGGAGCGACCATTAAATAATTATGCTGGTCGCCATGGAACTCCACGCCCAAGGAGTATTTAAAGTGGCACTTATGCACTTATGTTACCGTGCTATTTTTTAAAATAATATTTCCATGTTAAATTCAAATTTTACAATATGTGTTCCTTTTATTAATTTGTTAAGTGAAAGTACAGATAACCCGGTTGGTTTCTAATGTGAGGAAAATCTAGCCCCCCCCCCCGAAAAAAGGGGTACTCTGGATAAAAATAAAACATTAAAATTGCCTCAGTCTCGAAAGATTTCTTCTCTACTGAACGAGGAAACAAACGGTGAAGTGTAGTTCACCTTCTGTTTCTCTCCCCCTCTCACTTCCTCTCTTAATATCTCTCTCTATCCATCTCTCCCTTTCCCTCTCACAATCTATCTTTCTCTCTATATCACCCTCTTCATCTCTCTTTGAGCCCCTTTCTCTCTCTAACTCCCTCTATCTCTCTCATTTCCTCTGTCTCATCCCTCTCTGTTTCTAACTCTCCCCCTCTCTCTCTGTTTATCTATCAATCCCTTTATCTCTCTATCCCCTTCTCTTTATTTTCCTCTCATTGTCTCTTTTCTATCTATATATCCTCCTCTCTATCTGTCCATCTCTAATCCCTCATCTTATTTTAGTCTCCTAAATTAATTACAGTGAATACGGCATTGTCAAAACATGGATAAATCCTATTTTAGTCACCTAATTTACTGACTGTGAGAATAGAAGTTATTTGGAAATTACTGCTACCTTGAACAGCACCAGAAGTAACTGGTAAAAACTTTTCTAATTAAATTGATTTTGGCAACCATTTGGTAACAAAATGACATAGCCTTAGCCCTTGCTGCATTCTACTTTAAAACCTTCATTTTTTTAAAAATCTCATGTTCGACATCTCCAAAACATCCAATATTGGAAATATAATGCAGAAATGCAAAATTATTGTTTAGGATGAATGCACAATGGTACGCAAAAAATCACTGGAGGCTCTTGGTCGATCCTTGCAAGATTTGCGTGGCAATGTCAGACGATTTGGGAATGCAGTAATATTGCTTGCAGGAGATTTCAGACAAATGTTACCTGTTATTCTTCAATCAACACCAGCAGATGAAATAAATGCTTGCCTCAAATACTCTACTTTTTTGTTCCATGTGAAGACATTAAACTTAACTCAAAATATGCATGCCCAGTTGCAGACTGTTCGATCCGCACAAAAACTTTTGCATCACTTGTGGGAAATTGGGTACGAAAAAGTGCCAGCTGATCAGAGTTAAGGGCAAAATTCTTTGACTTTTAACTTCTGTAATTTCTGTAATTTTATTTCATCAAAAGAATAGTTAGTTTAAAAGGTTTTTGCAGGTATTCAAATTATAAGAATTCCATTTGACTGAGTGAATGATCTATTCTTGCAGGTCAATACAAAGATGCCCATGAACTTAACGCTATTATTCAATGTAAAATTCCAAGTGAGGTAGTCAAATACAAATCCATCGAAACTGTTGTGAATGCAGATAAAGTGGTTAATTATCCAACAGCTATATTTGCCAGGGATGCCACCGCATGTATTGCAACTGAAATTTGGTGTACTAATTATCATGTTGTGAAATATAAACCAATCCAAGCTTTGCAATGGCACATAGCTTGCAGTAAAAAAAAAACAAACAAACAATATCATAGAAACAGCAATCTTAACAGGACCTTTCACAGATGAATATATCTTCATTCCATGCATTCCTATGATTCCACCGGATACATCATTACACTTTAGCAAATTGCACTTTCCAATTTTATTGTCATTTGCAATAACCATCAACAAAGCACAGGGAACAATCTTTACAATTGTGGGCCTTACAGTTACACACTGACTGTTTTTTTCACATGGACAATTTATGTTACGTATTCAAGAGTCACCAAACCGGAAACTCTCTATATCAGCTAAGAAAATGGAACAACAAAAACTGTGTACCCATGCAAAATGGAAAATTAAACCTATAAGAAACATGCTTGTTCTCATTTTGGAACTTTTTCCATTGTAGATATCTGATTTTTTTTTTGCTCTTTCTCTTTACCGATAAAATGCTATCATTTTACAGCTTAAGAAAGTACATACTTCCCGACGCAATGCTCTGGATATATGAGAGTCTGATAGGTTTTAAGATAGATTACTACCATGATATATCGGGATGTGTCACTCGGTGCAGTCTTTTCTACGTTGACGATGTAGAAAGGCGACATAATAATTAATAAAAAAAAATTCTACAGTTGAATACGTACATTTGACGTACGAGGAATATTTGCATAAGAATAAGAGAATCTTATATATTAAAGTAGACAAGGCACACCCTGCTGATTTCATGAAGATGATCTTTACTTTTTTACAGCTTTTTTACGAATCGAACACTGTGAACAATGCGTGGACTTACTGTACAATTTGAACAAATCTCATAAAGTGCATGCCTCAGAAAACGCGTATGTCTCCAAACAATTTTCGACAATACTAATTTTCCACCAAAGTATGTAATTTAAAAATAGGTTTTAAAAAAAGTTATTGGCATACTCACTTTCGAATATGCGGACGACTACATGAATGGTAAACTCATGAGCATATTCCTTTTAACAAGGGACGTAAATTAATTACTTATTCACTTTTATGGTTTCCTATTAGAGGGTTGGTGTGATTTCATTGTTACGTGAGACTTTATTTACGTATATTTTCTATATTCTGCATAATTGCGTGGAATTTAATATCAAACAATTAAAATAAGGATAAATTATAATTATTTACATAGCTCAGAAATTAAGATCTTGTGATTTTAGGAAACTCTACAAGAGTGTAGTATATAATGGGCAACAACAAATCACCGCCATCTAACAATCATGAGTTTGTTTGAATGGCAATCGAGAAGGCTAACATGCTTGCCAGTCGATTGGTCTCAAACTTCACATTGGACCCACCAAACCACTCCCTCTCTAATCTTCCTTTGCGGACAGATTAATCACTAGATGATCTGAAAATAATCCTATTCTAAAGTACATTATATCATACAAAAAAACTAAGACTCCTCATCCCGTCCGCGCTATTAAGAAAATGCTGCGCTGAGGTTGCTCTAGTTCTCTCCAGGCTTTAAAACAAATCCCTTAACGAATCTTAATTTCCTGACCGCTGAAAAACTGCTTATCTTTTACCAGGTGACAAAGTTTCTGACGAGCGAACTGACCCATTGAATTATCGCCCCATTATCCTCCTACCGCTTTTTAGCTAAAATAATGTAGTCCATAATTAACCAACCTCTAGTCACCTTACAACTGCTAAATTTCTGACCGACCAACAATATGGATGTAGGCAAGCCAGCTCTACTGAAGATATCTAACTGTAATCTATGAACGTGTATACTATACAAACGACAAAGCAGGGGATGGTAGAGGGTTTGGCATGATTAACATTTCAAGATAATCAGGGAATATGGGATCACTGGACGAACGCTTCATAATTAAATCCTACTTAAATAAAATAAAGAATCCAGGTCATCCCTCGACGGTCGTACATCTAAACAATATGATATAAATACAGGTGTACCTCAGATGTCTATCTTTTGATCTTTATTATTCTTAATATTCATAAATGATCTCCCTGATAAAATTCTCTCGGGGATGGGTATATTTTCTCATAACATCACGCTCTACAATAGGCACGAGAGGAAAACGAAATAGCACGTATCTAAGGAAATGGCAAACACACTAGAGAAATACCTTCAATCTGTAGTGGAATAGGGGCAAAAATGAATAGTCATATTCAGTGCTGACAAACTTAAGCTTGTTTTCTTCAATAATTATGAGAAACCTTCTTAAGCACCAATAACTATACATTATCTGAAAGTACATCTTTCAAACTCCTCGGCTTAATGATCACAAGAAGATGAGTTGGAAGAGCTACTTTGATAACATTGACAGTGCCACTGCAAGGAAGGTGGGCTCTCCCTTCCGTACTAGAAAGTTCCTTACGCTTGAAAATATCCTGTACATGTACAAAGACCATGTACTGAGTTTTGTTGTCACATTTGGGCTGGTGCATCTGGTACTAGTCTTTCGTACCTAGATAAAGTTCAAAAGAGAATCGCTAGACTGATAGGTCCTGAAATATCATCTAAACTTCAGCCTATGTCCCATCGATTAAATATTTAATGTCACTACCTGTTCTACATGTATTTTAATGGGAGAAGCTCCGACGAAATACACTGCTTTGTATTCTCTCCACGTAAATACCCTCAACAAACCAGACAAGCAGCAAAGTCCCTCCCCGACATTAGAGAACTATAGAGGTAAGGAAGCATTGCACATTAATATTTTCTTCCCTGAGAGCTGCTATACTTTGGATTCCGTTTCCGAGTTGCTGTTTTCCAAACTCTACTGACATGCAAGAGTTCAAGTGTAATGTGAACAGACTTGTAGGCTACTCCCTACGTAGTATCCATGCAACTTATAGACTCAGTGGTAGCCCTATACATAAAAAGATGAACTGTGCCCTGTTTGGGGTGAAAACAGAAACAAAAACCGCAACTACACACACTAGTGGGTTGTGCTTCAAGCATCATCAGTTCAGCAAGTAAGATCATACATCACAGATATCCGTGATCTTTACACTCGTATTGGCAACATATACGTTTTTCTGTGCTGGAAACTTGGACGTTTCGAGACGAAGCTTAATGAACCTGTGTATGAAAAAAAATCACACACTACGAAAAAGTTGTTCCGACAAAACACAAAGAAAAAACCCAGAAAGAAATTCCTTGGGATTCGTTAAAAGAATAGGCAGTGTAGAGAAGTATGATAAATAAAGAAAAAAACACAAGCAGACACACACAGGACGTTTACAGAAGGTTAATGGAAAAGACGAACACGAGGAGCAAAAACAAAACAAACAATTTTCGTGTGAAAAAAAGAGAAAATGATCTTTGGAAACAGAAAAAAACTGTGCACTGCATGGCAAGCTTGTATTGTGCTGACAAGAAATTGTAATAGTTTTAATGTTTCACACATTTCCATGAAGAAAATACGACACAATCAGCTATGCACACACGTCATATACACATGTGTTTCGCGAGATCCGAACCGAGCTACAGGCCCATGTTTTACTTCGTTTACTAGAAACATTACTTTTCAGTCACCATCAACTGCCAAACAGATCAAAAAAACCTTAATTACTTGAATTGAAACAGGAGTTTATTCTTAAACCGTTAGTAACCCATTATTTATAAACAAAATTTCAATTATTTCACAAGCTTTCCAACAATCTCTCAATAATGCAAAGACGTTTAATATGGATAAAAATGATACGCATGTATCTACGTATAAATAATTACATTACACATACTAACAAACAACATTTATGAACACTTCGAGGATTATATATTAAAACGAATGCATATGCTGCCTGATCCACACACAATAAAAAATGAGTAAATTGCTGAATACATAAATTATATTAACAAATCTTGATTTGTTTTTCGATTCAATTGCTTTGCATAAATCTGAAATCAGCAATTTTTTGTATTACAAACCTCATTTATCGTCAATGTTAGCTAAAAAGACATTACAAAATTATCTGATAATAATTGATTCATGCCATTTACCTCCAATTCAACTTACTTTTCGCCTACCTGATCTATCACCTCCCTAGTAAATTTATTGTATATCTGTACTATTTTAGGTGAATATCTTGAATTCATATGGTTTTTAAGATTAGTTCTAAAATTAATTAACCATTATGGTTCTTATGTCCAGAGATTACACCTTTTTATCTCTGTCTCTGACTCAGTATATCTCTCTCTCCCTCTCGCCCGGTGTATATATATATATATATATATATATATATATATATATATACATACATATATATATATACATATATATATATATATATATATAATACACACATAAGCTACATAAATGCATACATGTGAACATAAATGCATACATACATTTAAACAAACAGGTGAGATTTATATTATAGAAAACAATCATGATTGAAAAAATACAACTTGATTCCATTAACTGTTTTCACTTTGTAAAGATCTGTATGCTTAAACTGACAATCATAAAATTACTGGAAATATATTGTTCATTGACTTATTACATTGAAAGTCCAAAATAATTCTTCAATTAAATCAAATAATATGTCTATATTATATATTGTAGGGACGTATATGAAATAGTTAATATATTTCATATAGGTTTTAGTCATCGTGATGTGATGCTAACTGATATATATATATATATATATATATATATATATATATATATATATATATATGATGTAAAAGTTCGCGTCATTTATTTGCGGTTTGATTCTAAATTTATAATCTTATTTTTCTTTTTCACCTTTCATTATATTACATGCAGTTCGAATTTATAGTACTCTGTTTAAAATACAAATGTTACCGTTTGGAGTTCTTCAACAATTTTATTGGTCTTTTCACGTATTTGTCCATCCTCGTAATATTCATGACGATGTCCCCATATTCCACATCTCAGTGAGTGCATTAAGTTCTTTAAGTAACATGCGCCAATCCTTGACTTCCATCCATTAGTCCTAATCTGTTTATGTCGCTCGCAGATCGAAGATTATCAAGGGACCGCAATATAAATAGAACGAAACGAACGACAAGAGTTTTCTCTAACTTCCAACTGCGAAGCAAAATCAATTTTTCCGACTGTTCGAATTCATCGCATTTTTAAATATGTAAAAAAAATAAGGTCGTGAGAAACTACATAGTTATGACAATACCCTCCTGGATTTAATGATTGCATTCGCATTTTGTAGGTACAATATTATTACAATAATCTATATATTAATACGATAGCGTGGTTATTATTTTCTGTGTTAGGCTTCGGCGTGGATTATAGCTGATGGCACTAAAGTCATCTATTTTTTATAAATTGTTTTATCAAGAATTCTTCAGAAGTTTTGGTTTCGGTTTCGATTATGGCTGAGGGAACGCAAGTTTTATATATACACACACACATATATATATGTTATAAGTTTTTATTTCGGTTTCGATTCAAGCTAATGCAACCAAGTCATATGGATATTTGTTTTATTTTTGAAATCGCCACTTTATAATATATAAAAATCAGTAAAACATTAATTCTCTAATAATATATACGAAATCTGCAAGAATTAGAATATTATAGTTAAGCGTACTTTACGATAGTCCTTGCCGGGCGTTCGTGCTAACTTAGATAAATACTTTTAAAGTTTTAATAAAAAAGCTACCATAATATTAGAGCGTCTTCTTTTACACTGAACATCTACAGAAAGACAACATTAATATATTAGAAATGAATGAGTCCTCCGATGAATTGCCACAGGTATCGCTTGTTAATTAATTAAATGTAATGTTTTATATGATTTCAGTAATAGTTAACTAATAATAAAATCGAAGAGTTTGTTTTTGTTTAGAATTTCATTTATGAAAGCAATAAAAATATGATCTCTCATAAGTTAGTAGTGTACATGTTCCAAAAATAGAAACTTCAGAATATATTAATACTTTCTGCATCTAAGACAGCTTTTCATTTTAATGTTTGGACTTATGTTGACTTTCAAAGGAAAAAATGTATCATCCCGAGAAATAAAAAAAAACGCTCAATAATTTCAGCAATTTTCCCATATTGGGTAAAATAAGTTGTGCAAGTGGAAATAGATAAAATAACATTCTAAAAGTAATTATAAAAGCTATTACATTAAATAGCAGAGTCGTTTTATGAAAAACTACAAAAATATAGAAGGTAAAGAAGAACAGAACAGCATCAATAGTGACAAGTCATTCAAGGATTCAGTTGACCGATAAAGGATTGCAGGGAAATGAAATTTGCCAGCAGAAACCAGAATATCATTATATTTATCTTCATTGTCCATGAAAATGAGGAACTCCAAAAACGCTGCGTTTCTTTTGCAGTATACGTCAGTCATAACTTGTTTAAACTTCTTATCACTTAACACTATACTTTGTATTTTAATAATGATTTGATATTGTATATTTATTAATTTGTTAATCAGTTTCAAACGACTTCTTCTAATCCAAATTAATCCTAAATAGAGCGCCAGCTACTCTTGATACAAAATCATATTATCGTATTTTTATGGAATGGATGCTGCCCTTTTTTAAACTTTAGAACCGACAAGAAGTATATTTAAGTATGATATTTTATATCTGAATTATATATCTTTGTGGATAGAAAACGATAGAGGTTTATTTACCTATGATACGTATTACTTTGTCAGCCAAACGTGGGCGTTAATAAACCTGGTCTCTAACACCGGCTTCCTCTACTTGTGTGATTGATCCAAAAATATTGTTGTTACCCATCTAGGAGAGTGAAGGTTCTGATATAAACCTATGGTTTCTATTCTATGACATATCGCCAAAACACTGGGGGAGGAGGCCTGTTGTGGCATAGTCGTTAAACTTCCAAGAACTGGTGACATTAACAAATTTCCCAGTTGGCAAACCTATACCACCTAAGGTGTAGGTAGGCTTTGGCCAACGCCCATACTTGTCCTTTATTAGATAAGTGCTGTTACAATTTGAGGGATTCGCTTGAGATACTGCGCTTAGATGCATTCTTTATTTATGATAATGAAGCCCGACTTCCTTTTTCCTAAATATTCCTCTCACAAACAGAGCAAATGTCTTTGCTAGCATGATATTCATGTCAACCTGATTAGTTACACGATTATTGCGAAGTTGTTGCAGAATGTGCGTTGATTTATTCTTCCATCTTTATTTCCTGCTAAGATATGCGATGAGCGTGCAAAAAGTAATGCCACTGCCCTACTTCGGATAGCAGCAGAGAAACAAAACTTGGCACAGTTATTAGTATTTCTCTACATAGGAACCACCCAGAGTTATGCATTTCTCCCATCGTTTGATGCAGCTCTGGAGACCGTTTTTGTAGAACACCCCAGATTGGTCCTCCAAACAAGACGTGACGTCAGAAATCAAGTCTGCATCATCTGGAAACGCTTTCCTTTCAAAAACAACTTCATGGCTGAACAACTTTGATTCATCTTCTTGGCACATCTCCAAATTCATCCTCGAACACTCCACGCGTTCTCGCTTATGGAATGGTGTAAGCAACCTGCGAATCTATCTGGCAGACACATTATGCATATGCAAATGGTCATGAATGATAGTTTCCACAAACCCTGTACTAATCTTGACATCTTGGGCTATTTGGCGAATAGTAAGGCGCCGATCCTCCAAAATGGCAGCCTCAACTTGACGGACAGATGCCTCATCAATTGTATAAGGGGGGCGACCAGGTCTGGGAGCTGTTTCCACAGATTTCCGCCCATGTTTGAATTCACGATGCGAACGTTTTACAAGGACATATGATGAGGCATTATCACCATAAGTTTCTTTCATTTCATCAAAAGTCTCCTGTGCGTGCGTCCTTTCAAATACAAAAACCGGATCACTGCTCGACATTCAACAGGCTCCATTTCAGACCTGACTCAGGTCAAACACAGAACCACAAATAGGTCAGACTTGTAATTTGCCATAACCTGTAGAGACATTAATCATTGCACAAAATGTCAGTTAGATCACACAACTGGAAGTGAGTCAGAGACATTACCTATTGCACGCCCCTCGTATTAAAACAATTAAAATATAAATTTCCAATAATCCAGCCCCCCCCCTGCTGAATACTGACTAAAGTTTGAAAAAAATAGTAATCTAGCTGAACACAATATGTAATCGGAACATTTTTTGGAAAGAAAGCCTCTCACTTTAATTACTTACTTGCTTACTAAGTATTGTAAAGTTATTGATTATTCATCTAAATTTTCTACCCGGCTCTTTAATTACTGATACTTCTTCACTCCTGACTAGGTGTGTGTCTAAATATAAATCCTAGGCTATCCGTATGCATATGGTTACTTAAGTATGATACTAAAATAGCTGACACAAATTCTTTAATGTCGAAAGGGCTAGTTATTTTGCCTCCAAGACGACTGCCTGCGTCTCTTTTGCATGATAAACAGTATTTCAAATCCATATACGATTAAATCCTACCCAAATTCCGGTACACTTACATGTATACTAATACTGCATTCTAATAATTTATACCATCTCTCCTGTTCCAACTGGACAACTGACCAACTGCTCTTTTCGCCAAGGAGCTATAAAATCACATACCTTGCACGTGCATTGAGAGGGGGGTTAGCTTTCGGCTCTTAAGTTTAGAAGGCTGCCCTTTTAAAAATCGATAAATACTAAATAATCATGGATTGCTATTTTTAAGACATCCATTAGTTAAACTCATATATATATATATATATATGTGTGCATGTATGTGTGTACAAATAGGTATATTTATATGTATAAAAAAAGGAGAACGTCTACCTAAAACCACTAACCTAGTGTAAAACAAATCCTTTGTTTGATAAAATGCATGCCCATTGGCTGATAGGAAGGGGCGCGGTGGATACTAGAAAGCTGATTGGCCAACTAGAAATCCTAAACATATATAAAAACAAGAAGCAACCACAGAATTCGAGCATAAGCCTGACGAATCCTATAGTTGGATGAAACGCAGAATATTCAGTGTAGCTTAATCGCCATATATATTTTATAAATTACTAACTAGCTCTACCTACGTATTGAGCACTTTTGAAGTAAATACTTAAAGTTTACGCATAAATCTATACTTTCGTATATTAAATTTATGTGAATAAATGAAGTAGTTATATATATATATATATATATATATATATATATATATATATGTATTCTATAGCTGCTCTATAACATATAATTATTAGCCACAATCTATACTTAGATTCAAAGCGATGTATATTAAGTAACAACTCTATATCTTTTCTTTACCTTACATGTGTGTGAGTGTGTGTGTGTGAGTGTGTGTGTGTGTGTGTGTGTGTGTGTGTGAAAGTACTGGTGATTGTCTTTACATTAAAATGACGACCTAAAGCACATTTCGAATGTATCCTAAGTATTTACTATCATTTGTCCAATGTATTTATTAATCTACAAACCATATTTAATCCTTGCTAATAATAAAAAAACAACCTTAAATCTACACCCGCTACTCAAACATACCTCTAATCCAAACGTGTGAATAATCCACATCTTTTAATCTTAATCCTATTTTAAGGAGTGTAACTTCTAAGCAGATACTCATTATATTTAATACTCACTCTATTAATCCTATCTACATTTGTGACGGCGTAAAAATTCCTGACTTTGAAACCAAGCGGAGATAACATCTCGGTGCTGATGGCCCACTATATTTGGTCAGTTCATTCATCTAGAAGGAAACGCCCAATATATTACTGACTTCATACGTCCTAACACCAAACGGCGTGGAGGGGGCTTCCTAAGTTCTGGTTGATAACCTCCCTATCGTCTGGTTTCTATATTTCCTCTTTGTCTATTAACCAGGAAAAACGGTTTTATCACAAGGACGCATTACAGACGCCCACTGCTTAGAATTGTCTCCTTACTAAGGAAGAAATACCGTCACACACATCCGTTGCATTTCATTAACTTAAACTAAGGCATTTTGAGGGTGATTTTTTACCATGTGTGCTAACATGATTTGACTGGGACACTCTTTTTTGACTGGTTTCAAGGTACCGGTTTGAGAGCTGCTAGCTGCTGCTTACTATTGTATTACTAGACAAATAGTAAACATAATCATTCTTAAATAAGTGAAGAATCCATGTTGTCCTCGATGTTCGCACGCTTTAACAATATGATATGAATTGGGGTGTATCTCAGGTATCGATTCATGGATCTTTTATTATTCCTAGTATTCATAAAATATGATTATAATTGTTGACAACACCACGCACTAGAATAGGCACGAGTTTAAAATGAATGGACACATATCCAAGGCGGTGTCGAAAACCCTAAAGGAAAATAGTGGAAGAGGGTAAAAATGGATGGTAACGTTCAATGCTGCCAGCACTAAGCTCGTTTACTTTAATAATTACAAGAAAGCTTCTCAACCACCAATAGCTATGGCGACAGATACATTACCTGGAAGTACTTCGTTCCAACTCCTCGGCTTAACGTTCACAGAAAACTTGAGTTAGAATATATACATCGATAGTATGCTTTGTTACCGAGAAGGCTGCTTTGAAGAAGGTCGGCTATTTCTAACGTGCTATAAAATAACTTACGCCTGGATGTATTTTGTACCTCTCAAGGCCACCATTCGCGCATGTATGGGGTATTGTTTTCACATGTGGGATGGTGCATATTCTACTAGTCTCTCGCTACTGGACAGGATTCAAAAGAGAGACGCCAACTTGACAGGTCCTGAATTGTAATCTAATCTTCAATCTCTGTCCCCCCGAGGAAATGTTGAATCCTTCTGCCTATTTTACAAGCATTTTTATAGAGGATATTCCGACGAATTACAAGCCCTCGTAACCCCTCGTCATAAACTCTCCCGACAAACCCGACAAAGAGAAGCTCCCACCCCTACACAGTGGAGATCCATAGATGTAAAGAAGCCTTCTACTCTAATAGTTTCTTCCCAATAATTGCTAGATTTCTGATCTCCCTTTTCGAATCCTGCTTCCCAAACTGAACTTACATTCAGAAGTTCAAGTGTAATGTGAACAGGCTCATTGCTGCTAAACATCTTACGTATTATCACTACAAATAAAATTTTCACAGGTCATTACACAACAAACTCTAAGAAATATAGGTTCACATTATGTTGAGCTAATTATTTTCTGAGGGTGTTATATTTAATGGAGTCTTATTAAAAGAGAGATATTGTACGAGTCTTATTAGAAGCACAGTCTTAGTGTCTTAGAGAGATGTTGAGAGATTTAGAGAGATTGTTCGTGTTATGAAGATATTCATATATATTAAAATGTTCATACTTAGATGTGTAATAGAATAGAAGCTCTTTGAGTGAGGAAACAGTGTTCAGACAGTCTTAGTGTTCATATTGTGTATGTAAGATGTGTATGCAATGCCATTTTATAACACAGATATATAGAGATATAATAACAATTTTCACTTTACCTTTAGGTAGAATTACAATTGTTTAATTCAAAATGAGTGGAAGGGTGAGGAATATTGTGAGCTACGGAGTGATAGCCAGAAAAATCTATGGCATATGGAATTTTATAATTTAGCCCTGGGAAATGAGACATGTTTTGTTGTACAAATAGAGAATTAAATAGTGTATGATTGACGTAGATGAGATGCAGCTAAAGAATTATATTGGATCCCATTTGAAAGGAACGATGGGTGTTCGACATTTAAGATAATTTACACCTGCACGATTTTTGTTCATGAAAGTGTGAAGTGTTGCGGCGTGCAAATCATTTTACTCGACCTGACTGTGGAGTTGTTAGATATTAACGACTTATTCGTTAAAGCCATGCATGTTGAACACATTATTTGTTTAATAATTGTGCAGTGATTGGGAGAGGCACTTTAATAACAATCTCATATGTTAAAATTGTAATACTTATTGTGCTTTAAACTCTCCAAAACTACCCCTCTCCTCATAATATGTATATGGGCGTTTACATAAACCACTAGCAAAGAGACTCGACGTTGCCGCGAATTGAATGATGATCTACGAATCTTTCACTGTTCAATTTTACGACCTATATGTAACAAAGATGTATTTCTGTTTAAATAAATAGAAAACGAAAGGTTTTCTTATGAACATCAATAGACAAAAAAAAAAAACACCCCAAATGTATAGGAGTATACATTTAGTCCATGTCCATGATAAGGAGTAGAATATAACAAAAAAGGATTTTAATTATTCTTTTTTTATTACGGTGGTTTAAAATAACAATAGAAAATAATCAATACGTTAATCGGTAATTTGAATAAAAAAATACGAAACTAAGGCTAATAGAGAGGTTATTAATATATATATATATATATATATATATATATATATATATATATATATATATATATATATATATATATATGAAGTTTTTAATTCGACCGTGTTTGGATTTTACCATTATTGGATTTTTTTTTTACCATTCACCGGACTGTCCATTCATGTGAAATCTTTTGATCATTTTTTTTCTTTTACCTCCTATTCCCCTTACCTCACCCTTTTTTTAACCAAGTACCATCTGTGACTTACATGCAAAATCCGATCCCGCATTTAGCTAATTCCTGCCCTCTGATTAGAAGGAGAGTATTTCTTCGAAACTCCGCGGATTAAGGACTATCCATTTATCTTGCGCTTCCTTTTTAAAATTAAATATGTTTTTAACTCTTTTTCAAGATGTTTTTAACATGTTTTATTCATAATTTGTTCATATTATAAGCTCTATTTCATTTTCGGTTTTATTTAGCTCGTACATCTGGTTGAGATTACTTTACTTGTAAATATTAACTCTTTAATATTTATAATATATTTTAAGTTTACCATTTTGATTACCTTTGTAAACTCATTGTATTTTTTATTTCTTATATATATATATATATATATATATATATATATTATATGGAAAAATGCGCGCATGAAAAGTAATATTCTTAAGATTTTATTAAGCCTGGAAAAGTAAAGGACAAGAAATTCAACCTGGAAAAGTAAAGAACAAGATATTCTAGTAAAGTAAAAAATAAGAATTTTTTAGACTTAAAATATTGCAGCTAAAAATAAAATTTGAATATTGATAAATATTTTATTTATTATTTGCATATGTTGTTGTTTATTGTTGAGTTAGAAAAGGTGTCAGTCGCTGGATTGAACTTATTTCCCCCCTATTATTTGCATATATTTATGTAGTGAAAATTGTTTGAATAAAATTAATTCATTAGTTAGTTAGTTAGTAGATGGAATTAATAATTTTATAATTTACATAAAAATGAATTAAATGATCCTAATTATGATATAATAAAATTATTAATTTTTAGCTGCAATATTTTAAGTCTAAAAAATTCTGAGTTTTTACTTTACTAGAATATCTTGTTCTTTACTTTTCCAGGTTGAATTTCTTGTCCTTTACTTTTCCAGGTTTAATAAAATCTTAAGAATATTACTTTTCATGCGCGCATTTTTCCATATAATCCATGAGTTTTCCAGGCATTGCTATTGTATTAATATATAAATTTATAATATTTATTAATGATTGTCCAAAACAATTAGCTCTCAAACACACATTAATGCAATATTTATCATTCAATCACAGTAGTTCCGAGCCAGGGTCTCTACCGAGGCTGCGGTTCATGAATTCGTGATCTGTATAGAGCATAAGCTAACAAAAAAGAAGATGGCACTCGGTGTCTTTTTAGATATCGTTGGAGCTTTTGACAACATACCCTTCAGTAGTATGTTCAAGTCGCTACGAGAACCAGTGCCACCAGTACTCATCCGATGGATTGAGTATATGGTGAGGCACACTGAGGGCAACTGTTAAAAGGGAAGTAGTTAAATGAAACCCCCAAAGTGGGAGTTTATCACCTTTACTATGGAACTGTATGCTGAATCCTCTTTCAAAGGAGTTTAAAAATAGGAATATTTATGCCCAGGCTGATGCTGATGACATCGCAGTGCTGGTCGCGGGTTCAAAAGCATCATTAGTCAGACGCATTGCCAAAATGGCATTAAATATTCCTAATAAATGGTCTAATCGAAATGAATTAGAATTCAGTAGCCGTAAAACAGAAATGGTCTTGTTTACATATAAAAGGAATTGCCAACTCTTTGACCTTTTTCTGAGTGGACAGAAATTGAAACTTTCGCAGGAGGCAAGGCTGTTGGGCGTAATCCTGGACAGTAAGCTGACCAGGAAAAGCCACATAGAAAATATTTCCTCCAAGACGACTGCAGCCCTTATGCAATGCAAACAAATTGTGGGGAAAACCTGGGCAGTTAACCCGCATGTAATGAGGTGGATATACATTGCTATGGTATGTCCCATTTTGTCGTATGCATGTGTTTCCTGGATCCGCGGGACAGAGAAACTGTACTTGAGGAAGAAACTCCAGAAGGTACAAAGACTTGCTTGTTTAATGACTTCTTCAGCATATCCGAGCACACCTACTGGAGCATTGGAGATGCTGTTGAATATCCCTCCGATTAAAAATTCCTTAAGGCAGAAGCGATACGGGGATCCTATAGAATAGATCTCATGGGTCTGTGGTGGTCTAGATCTGTTAGGACTACTGGAAAAACAAAGAGTCACGTGGGTTTGTGTAATGAGGCTAGGAAGGAACTACCGCTCTTGCATGTGCCGGGTGACCTTATGACTAAAACCAAATCATTTGAAAAGCATTTCACATGTAAGGTTTATGACAGAACAGGCGCAAGAGATTACGAAAAAGAGCTTGAAAGCAACGTAATCAAATGCTATACTGATGGATCTAAAATGAATGATAGGATTGCTGCGAGTGTTTATATAGAATACTCCAACCACCTCACCTGTCAAAAATCTTATTATCTTGGTAAACTGAGGACGGTCTTCCAGGCAGAAGTCTTCACCATACAAGTATCATCGGATACAACACCAAACACCAGTCATGAGCTGGCACCATTGGATGTGGTACCAAACACCACCCCCGTCTTCACCGAAGAGCAGGATCTCAGACCTAAGTCTGACAAATCAGCTCTAACATTCGGTAAACATCACGACAAAATCCGAAGAAGAAGGAGAGATAGCGCATGTTTAAGGCTTTTGAATCTGAGTTTCTGATCATGGAAGAGGTTCAGCAACAGGAAATAGATATCCTTTAAGATAGTCAAGCAGCTATTAAAGCATTGGAGAATAGTACGGTAAGATCCAAAACCGTACTGTGCTGCATTGAAAATCTAAACCATCTAGGAAAAGAAAACCGCATATATATTTCATAAGGAGAGTTAAAAAAAATTAGTTATTAAAAAAAAGTTCGGTTTTTTAATTATAAAAAAAAAGCGATACACGGGATTTAACCTAAAATCTTTCCACCAACCCCCGGTAATCTAACCGTTACGCTAACATGTCATATTGGCAAAATCGCAGTAAAAAATATTTATATACAAAAAAAAGTTATGCAAAATAAAAAAAGCGTTAGTCACTTATGTACTTACTCTCGTGTTTGTGAACCCACATATTTTATTGTAACTGTTTTTCTACTGAATCAATTTTCGAAATTTATTTTTCAAAATGTAGCCAATGAGATGTTCTATCCAACTATATGACCTGTTTGAAATTTGGTTGCGAACGGAATTAGTGGTGGGGGTTTGAATGTGTCTCGATTCATTCAATTTCGGACTTAAGCATATATTCAACCACTACCGTGGTTGAATGATATATATATATATATATATATATATATATATATATATATATATATATATATATATATATACCCTTTTTTCTATTTATTTCAACCGAAATACATCTTTGTTTTATATAGGCCGTAAAATTGCATTGATCTGCAAAAGATCAAGTCCATTGGCATATTCTTTTCAAACTGCAGTAAAATATATTCTCTATTAGGTGTTTCGAGGTTCTCAACGGATGATTATCTTCAGTTCTATTACGTGCAATTATATTCATGCAGATATTCTACATGGTTTATATGTGCGAAATATTTACGTAAAAAGGTTATAGTAAACGGAAACCTTTTATATATATATATATATAGTTATGTATGCGCAAATATATTTGTTCAAACAATGTGCCTATCTTGTTTCTCTGTTACTTTTTGGTCTATAGACATAAAAATTAATATGTGGGGCATTCGGATACATGGTAAACTTTATATTTTGGTTTTACCCGGAGAAGGGCGAACAACGGCATTACGAACCTGCATACGTAACGTAATAGTTATTCGTTCATGTTTTAATTGTTAGTCTTGCAGCAAACATGTCTTCATAACTCACGCATTAATGTTGAAGGAAAACCTATATTTCAATCTAAACGTTTTGGTGTCGATTTCGGTAATGGTGCACGAGTCGTTTTTTTTAAGTACTATTTAAATCGTAAATATATTGATATAGTGGTAGACATAGAGAGGACCTACATCAGAAATGGAAAATATTCTATCTCAGCAGAAGGACGAAAGACGGAAAAGAAAAAAAAAGACACCAAAGATGGCGGCTATTGTCTGTTAAAGCCTCCGGTCACGTGTAAATCTCTAGCACTCGTTTGTTATATGCAAATTGGGTGTGACCGATAAATTATAAAAGGGGAGTCACTGGGAGGAGTGAGAGAAGTGTTTAAGACATGCGAATAGAGAACATGGACATGTATCTCGTGTTGTGATCAACGAATTCTACTCGACTCAACTCATGATTAGCGAACATCTGCTTGACGTTTTAGCCAAACAGTTGTGTTCCTTTGCGTTAGACAAAGACTTCTGATACAATCCAATATAATATAATAATAATTCCGGAATCTACATTAATCAAATATTCCAAAGTATTTTACGACAGGGCAATCTCCTGCGGCCTGCTATTATATACCATATAGCTTTCAACGTTATCATTTCGTAAACAAGGCGTAGTTTTTGTAATTTCTGTCGATTAAAAATCAATTTATATATAAATCAATAAACATAGTGGGTATATGTATATGCGATTGATTATTTGAGACACATACAATCGTTTTGATTATAAAGATATAATATTTTGCTTGTCATAAAATCCAGAAATTGGAGAATACAATTTTATATTTTATATTGAATTCTTTTTTATTTTTGACCGAATCGTTTTTTTTTAAATGACGAGAGCAATGCGCATTAAAATAGTTAACGTTTACAATTAATGAAACAATTACTATTTTACTCGACTTTCGAAATTTTATGTTTGCTGCTGGATATTCTATGATCTATTAGGGAGTGGATTTTCTTCCTTCTGTCTCAATTATGAAGTTTGATAAGTTAATTTCTTTTAGGTTTGCAGTTTATGCTACGTTTTTCGTTTATTTTATCATCTTTATCATCTCATTGCAGACAATTTTTTGATTTTCGCTTACGTCATACGTTGATTTTTTTTATTTTATTTTCTATATTTTTTCTGCCTATTATTTTTAATTTCATATTTATTCAGTCACGTCAATTGCGTCTTCTTAAGCAATTGACTTTATATTAAGTGACCATGAGACTTTTCCTTTCGACTGGGCATCCACAGATTCACTTAAATTTGAATTTTCTTAGAGATTGTATGACGGCCAAAATTTTTATTAAGTTTAACGTCTTCATTAGTTCCTTAAATCACGTTGCTAGTGTTTTGGAAAGATTTCAAGTGAACCAATTACAAGCATTCGTTTAACATTTCATAGCTTTAGTGTTCACTGTAAGTAGTTTCCGTATGATACATCTATCTATCTATTCATATATCCTTCATTCTATCTACCTTTCTTCTCTATATAAAGATACATATGTTTCTGCTTATATACAGTTATTGTACAGTATGTATGTTTATATATATTTGTGTGTGTGTTTGTGTGTGTGTATGCCAGTGTGCTGGTGTGTGTTTGTGTGTTCATCAACGTTTCGTCTATATTGTGAGACTTCCTCTGAATTCGTCCAGAGAAAATCTCGCAATATAGACGAAACGTTGATGAACCCATACTTGGTTTCTTTCATTTTTATCGCTCTCATTCCTTCTTTCTAACTCTCTCTCCCCTCTATCTGTATAAATATACATACACACATAATCACTTGTGCGTATATATATATATATATATATATATATATATATATATATATATATATATATATATATATATATACACTAGCAAAAATACCCATCGTTGACTGGGTTCAAAAACAGCCTACAAAAATGGACTCTGCTTTATGAAAGTATGATAGTGATAGGTTATGAAGAAGGGTTGTAAAGAGATAGTTTCGAATTTGGGGGCATCAAAAGCAAAGCAAAACATGATGAAAGTAAAAATAAAATAGATAACCCGATAATTTATTATACCATATCTGTTCACACCGAAACACTTATCACAATATCCCGTGGAGCTATATATATAAAAAAAAAACTTGTTAAACTTTGTGACATATTTCCATTCTATGGAGGTAAGGTGCGAACGAATACCCCATAATTTTATTATACCATATTTCTTCAAATTTAAACATATTTATCAAAGTATACTTACGCAGAAAGATATGAAAGTCTTTATTCAAGTTTGTACCTATTTCGATTCTATGGAGGCCAGGCGCGAACGCAGACCTCACAATTGTATTTAACCATCCCTATTTAAGATAAAACATTCTTCTCAAAGTATTCTTATGTACAACGTTTTTTTTTTAATTTTTAATTTTTTTATTTCCATACTTTGCGGACCAAGCGCGTACGCAGACCACACCATTTTAATGAACCACCGTCCTGCAGGATCAAACATAACTATTCCTGTGTCTCGATACATCATCTATAATAATTATATGCAATCAGTTTTTTCTAAATAGTCAACCATATAGGAACCTATTCGTGACCAGACACACACACACATCCAGCTTTATATATATATATATATATATATATATATATATATATATATATATATATATATATATATATATACACTCCTGTTTATGTAACAGATTATCCAGCCTTGGTCACTATGAGGTAATATGTTTTTGTCAAGGAGATTATTATGTCAGGTAATCAGATATGTATTATTATGCTAAACTATTATTTACAAGACTAAAGGGCAATAAAGGCAAGTCTAGTAACATTATAAACTGTATCTAATCATTAAGAACAAAGTATAACAAGAGTTATACAGACCTTGCCGATGTATTAAATTAATCCCTTATACGCTGTTTTTAATTTGCTAATTTTCTTTTACTTGTTTTTCTACATCCACGAGTTATTTTATTGGTGGACTGAATTAATTGAAATAATGTTATGTGTTTTTTTTTTGTGTGTAAATGTGGCTTGGAAATAAACACTTTCAGTCTGATATGTGCAATGTTACATGCAAATGAATTGTTTTCAGTCAAATATATTCAATTTCTTCTGCTGTTGTGACGCTGGGAAAATGATTAATTGGTGGTATTTTTAGATTTCTAATCTAATTATAAAAGTGTTTAATAACCGGTAGTATTATTTTTACATAAATATCACAGAAGGTTCAGCACACTTAAATAAGGTTTAGACGTAGGGATATACATGGAGGCACACTTGTTCCTTTCAAAAAGGCTGTACTCGCTGCACCTGTTTGGTATAGACGGTGAGCAATCAATACACGTAAATCAATTCATAAGGTAGTTTCTCAATGCAGTTTAGTCTTACTGCTTTGGTCATTTTTTTTTCTCATCTGTGGTTAGCCGTTGATTCTCGTATAGCTGTGATTGTCTGTGACTCAAAACGATTAAAAACCATGCCTGGAAACACAAGGATTCTTCTAAAGGATTCATTGGTTTTATTCGTAGAAGAAGTTTCCATAACGAAGAGAAATACTATAATAATTGTTTATCCAAGGTAGTCTAAAAATAATCTCTTCTTACTACCGACATGACAGGTCTCGAGGAAATATCCGTTAAGTTTATATTTCATTGGCGAGTGTTGTCTATCGTCTTCATTGATGCAAAATTGCTCAAAACTCTGTATCAATACGAGCCGCAATTTCCATCTAGCAAACCGACATCCGCTTCCTCGGGAGCAAACCACGACCCTATCGCTAAACTCGATAAAAAGATTATTTTTCAGCTCACTGTCAGGCTTTTACTTCCACTTAATGAAGTACTCTCCAAATTTATACTAGTTTCATAATTTCCACTTACCGAATCAGGGCCAGAATATTAAATATGAATAAACATTTAGGAGGGGCGTGCAATAAGTAATGCCCCTGCCCCACTGTCAGTTATCTAATCTAGCTGACATTTTGCATGTGCGATGATTTATATCTCTACGGTTTATGTGGCAAATTACAGCTCTGAACTAAGTTCTGTTTTGCAGGTGTTCGAACTGAGTCAGGTGTGAAATGCAGCCTGTTGAATGTCGGCAGTGATCCGGTTTTTGTATTTGAAAGGACGTACACCACAAGCGACTTTTGATGAAATGAAAGAAATTTATGGTGATAATGTCCTATCACATGACCTTGTAAAAAGCTGACATCTTGAATTACAACATGGCTGGAAGTTTGTGGAAACAGCTCCCGGACCTGGTCACTCCCTTCTGCCATTGATGAGGCATTTGTCCGTCAAGTTGAGAGTGCCATTTTGGAGGATCGGCGCACTACTATTCACCAAATAGCCCAAGATGTCAAGATGTCTGTGGAAACTATCATTCATGACAATTTGCATATGGATAATATGTCGGCCAGATGGATGCCCAGGTTGCTCACACCATTCCATAAGCGAGAACGCGTCGAGTGCTCGAGGATGAATTTGGAGATGTGCCAAGAAGATGAGGCAAAGTTTTTCAAAAGACTGATTACACAGGTCCATCACTATGATCGAGAGACCAAAGCCCAGTCAATGCAGTGGAAGCACTTGGACTCACCACCTACAAAGAAGGCAAGGGTGAAGCTCTCCGTTGGCAAGGCCATGCTCACAGTCTTCTGGAACCAGGGCGGAGTAGTGATGACAGATTTCCTGACAAAGGGACCACATTTACAGAAGCCTATTATGCTTCACTTTTTAGGAAATTAAGGGGACCTATCAAAATCAAGAGGCGGGGCAGGATCAGCCAAGGTACCCTTCTCCTGCAGGACAACGCTCCGGTCCACAAGTCGCATGTCGCCAGATAAGAAGCACGGGCGTGTGGTTATGAAATACTCACCATCCTCCCTACTCTTCTGACCTTACTCCCTCTTACTTTCACCTCTTGCTAGCCATTTCCCAGAGGATGCAGACTTGATTTCTGAAGTCACGTTGTGGTTGGAGGACCAACTTGGGGTGTTCTACAAAAACGGTCTCCAGAGCTGCATCAAACGATGGGAGAAATGCATACCTTTTGGTGGTTCCTATGTAGAGAAAGACTAATAACTGTGCCAAGTTTCGTTACTCTACTGCTATGCGAAGTGAATCAGGGGCATTACGTATTGCACTTCTCTCGTAAATCTTAGTTTCTTAAGTTGAATCACGTTAAAGAAACTTTACTTTAAGAGCTTCGACATCCATGTTATTGGAATTTTCTATACACACGATTTTTTTAATACAACGTTTGAAAATGTAACGCAATCTTAGCTTTACACATTTTTTACGTTCTACATGTTTTAATTTTTGTTATATTTTACTTCAGTCGAAGTTCTCAGAAATCAAGGGGCCCACAACCTGGGGCTAACACTTGAAGTCTATATGAGATACATAGATATTCGAATGCGCCATTTAAGTACTTTATTTCTCAAACACTGAGTTAATAAAGGAGTTGAGAACATAGTTTTCCTCTCCCCACTGAACCATTTTATATATTGTATTATATATTTTATTTTGGTCTCTTGGTCTTACTGAATTACAGGACAGGAATTTATCTAGTCTGGTGGAGTACCAGTTTCGTGCTGTTACTTGAGGTAACATCACTTGGAGAAGGTGCACCATTCCTCGTAAAAGCTATTATGGGTTAGCCATAGCGAGGATATCTTATTTGGGCAGCGAATACTATGTGATTTTTAATATTTGGTCAGGGTTTACTTCTATTGAAAAAGTATCCTCATGCCAGATTGTTCTGACAAACCTCTGTACAGAGAGACCATAGACACTCGAGGATAGTGTCTAGTAAGCATTCAAAGTGTATTTTGCAATGTGTATTATAAACCGTCTTATATTTCATAATTGAATAAGGCATCTAGCCAAAACGCATGTGTGCAACTATAGAAAGCGAATGGAACCTGTTAAACACAACAAAATCTATGCAAGCAACTATTAAATCAATGTGTCATAAATTTTGCGTTTGTTGATCTATATTTTTACCTAAAATATAACTTTCTAAACTTTTATTTTCTTAATTGCTACCCCAAATATCAGTAAAAGGAATATAGTGACCAAATTTTAGATTAAACTTTGCAACCCTAATTTAGATTATGAACAGAACTATAATGTATGCAACACTTTTGTTTGGCACTGTATATATATATATATATATATATATATATATATGTATATATATATATACATCCCCGACACATTGTTTCATGATGAAAAACTGATGATACGTTCAGTTAACATTAGGACTATAGTGAATTCGAAAGAGCAAGTTGATGCATTGACTGCAGGTGATTAACTGACTTACTGACTAAATAGTTTTCTAACGGATGATAAAAAATAAATAAAGTATTTTTTTTTAATATATGCTTTTAAAGTGTTTGTGTTTATAATGTGTAAAGATCATTAATATAATTACGAAACAACCCAGCTACAGAAGGAAACAATACTATCGTAAATATGTACTAATATATTTACTTATGATTCCTCTTCATCGAATATATCTATATGGCGCATTTAATTCACCTAATAATATTGAGTGTATATAATCAGCACGAGTTAACTATTAAAATATATGGAAGTGTTAGTTGTAAATATCAGTTAATCGTAATTACCGCTTCTAAATAAATACAGCGTGTATATAATGTGTTTCATTATTATATATGATTTTTTTTTAAACATGTAAGATTATTTGTTTCACAGAAAACCACATTGGACGATTTTCTTAATGTAAGAAAATTCTTGGAACGTCTAGCAGACTAATAAGTGTGCCCCAAGAAGTCGATTAAGTTTCGCCGGTCGTGCCAAGTAGATTACCTAATCAGTGAGAGGGTCTTATAATCAATGCTGAGAATTTTTGGCAAAATAGATACCGGTGATACAATTCAATGACACCGAGTACTAATTGGGGCACGTGACTCTTGTTATAAATAATGAATAATTAAATGAAGTGATTACATCGTTCGCATAACCCAAACATTATTTTTTACTATATCAGATACAGAAAAATGCGAGCTGTATACCCGATCGAATACATGAGATCCTATCTATCTATCTATCTATCTATCTCTCTCTATATATATATACATATATATATACATATATATATATATATATATATATATATATATATATATATTCAAAAACGAACCCAATGACTGTCCGTTTTCCAATTTTCATTTAATTTCAGCAATATAATTATTTCTACATAATAATAAGCTCCGCTATTTCTCTTTTGTTTGCACGTTATCACGTTCACACGAATTTATACACGGTTAGAAAAGATAGTAAAGTGTATTATCCGTGTGATGCTAAAGTAGACACGTCAAATCTAACTAATTTAAAAAAAATGTTTTAAAATCAAAGTCTTACCCCTTTGCCGATTAAAACAACTCACAGTCAAATATAACACTCGTGTTCTTACCTGAGTTTTTTATAAGTAATATAATCTATCTATATCTATCTATCTATCTATATATCTATAAAAACAGAGATGTGTGTGCCACAGACGATTTCTGATTGGTTAATCCAATAATCACATCTCCTAAAAAACTATGGTTCGTAGGCTCTTAACTTTACCATAAAATATTATGGCTTTATTTATTGTCCATCTTGGAAGGGTTTAATTTTTTCCTAACTTGCGATTTACAAATTAAAAAAATACGAAACTACAATCTAACAATCGAACCTCCGACATCACGGCCGCCATTATGAAACTAAACTAAAAAAAAAACGCGCGTTCACTCATGGTCTTTGCATTTCGGGTTTGGATACTTGTGCAGTTTTCCATTGACATTCAAAAATGGAAATATTTAAAAAAATAAATATTGTACGTACTCGTCATGGGATAAAGTTTTCCTACAGAAAAAATCACGTAATTTCATCAAGTAGTTATTTTTTTATAGCGAAAAAAGAAAAAATCAACGCTACAAGCGAGTCATTATTAATTAAACAGAAAGTTCAAGTAGGGGGATTTCCCTTTTTTTTATAGCGAGGCCAAATTTCGCGAATTTGGCCTTTTTTTAAAGCAGTTTGGCCTTCAAAATTTCTGTTTGGCCTTTTTCTTCACCGATGAAATAAAAAAAAGCAAATAAAAACAACGCAATAAAACTTTTAAAAATACGGCACACTTTTGTTGTTCTTGTTTGTTTTTTTTTTGGTACTTTTCCTTATTTTTTTATTTATTCAAGATAATACTATTAAATGGACACTATTATGCCAAATTAGCCCCCCCCCCAAAAAAAATGCACAAAAATTCGAGATTTAAGGTTTTGACGAGATAATTTAGCGAATTGTCCGGACTATTGCGAGAGAACCATCCATTAGTTTTTCCTGAAATTTTGCCACAAATTGTATTTCAATACATAGATGTGCATAGTAACAACATTTTTTTTCCGAAAATTCCCGTTGCGTCTCCAGATTTCATCGGTGAAGAAAAAGTCCAAACAGAACTTTTGAAGGCCAAACTGCTTTTAAAAAAGGCCAAATTTCGCAAATTTGGCCTCGCTATCATAAAAAAAGTGGGAAATCCCCCAACTAGAACTTTCTGTTTGGTTAAGAATCAAGGTGGCTGATTTAATAATTACTCGCTTATAAGACTATCAATACACACAAAAAAATATAGATTTATTTTTGGGTAAAGTTCCCCCGGGTTTTCCTTACACATGAGTAAATAATGGTCTTTTGAGATATATATGGCGTACTATTATCCTTATATATATGATGTTTATGTTTATATATATATATATATATATATATATATATATATATATATATATATATATATATATAAGTGATAGTGTCTGTGTGTGTCTGTGCGTCTGTGTGCATTTCCCTACGCCAAAACTCTGTCAATTTTAAGCCTAGAGATTCGAAATTTGATATACAGGGTACTGAGATTTGGGAAAATCGATGTGATAGGTTTTCAACAGAAATTTGGCGATTAAGTGGTCAATATTCAACGATTTGACCTTTGAGAACTCTACCAAACTCCTCCTACAATTTTGGGTCTAAACACGTGATATTTTAGATATAGATTCCTTGGACATGGATCTAACTTATTAACTTTACTTGATCCCTAAACAATAAATGTTAAGAGGTCATAATAGGGGTCAAAGTTTAAAAGAATTGACCTTTTTTTTTCTCAGCATTAACCTCAAAACACCTGGGCAACGCCGGGCACCGATTGCTAGTAAATAAATAAACATACATTAATGATATCTGTTTTTTTGTCTACGTCCAAAACATATGGACGATTTTGTAAGGGAAAATCTTTCCAGGATCTTCAAGGTCCAAGACGCTATTAACCGTATTAAATTCAAATATCAACACATAATAGACACACACACATACATATATATATATATATATATATATATATATATATATATATCGAGTTTGCAACCATGTAATCGACAAATTGAAGTCTTATAAGTATAATCACTTATGGACATTTACAACTCAACCCTCCTGGGTGGCATAACCGGAAGTTCATTTTTCACAATATAGAGCATGTGAGGAAAAGAAAGACGTATTTTTGCTTTGTACATATGGCTTTTGTTGACTTGTTATATCACAATAATATTAATATAACATATTGCAACATTTGACAAGGGTGCCTTTTTCCTACTGATATTTATTCTTTCAAAACTACATCATATGTATTCATCTCTATTCAAATATGTGTAATTGTGTTCAAGTCAAGCATATCATAAGCTTTTTGTGAAGCTTTTATTTCTTATTAGTTCTGTTCAGTATTCAATCGTCAGCAGTTTCATTCGTGTTCATCAAAATGCAGTTAACGATTAATTACGGCCTGAATGTGCAACTACAGTCGAACAGAAGAATATCCAAGTAATTAACTTTCTCTCGTTTCTCACCATCTGCTTTTCCTATTATTCTTTACTCATACTTCAATGGCGACCAACATTCTAGTGGTTCCTCTATTATGCCGGCCGAACACACTTCTGGGAAATATATGTTCTTAACAGCTGATGAAACGTTTTGCAGGCATCTTTAGATGGAGAACAATAGAACCGCATCTAATTCCAGGCCGGGATAATGAAATAAAAATAACCATGTATCTATACGAATCGATAGAGTTGTAAGTAGATTTTGGATCTTTAAAGGTTTGCATAGAATAGGTGGCCAATTATTATTCTCATTTACCGAATAAAATGGAGCGCAATACAGGGTCGTCTTTGGCAAGAATTTCCGCAAATATATCAGCCGGTCTACAACAATCCGCAAAAATAATGAAATCTGCGATCTGATTTTGAGTAATGTAAATCGACTATATATATGATAATTGCGACGTCTTGTCAGACGAGTGCCACTCCCTCAGACATTTAAAATCCATGAGCCCAAATGCCTGAGGGAGTATCTATACAAAGATGATGTTACAGAGTTTAGCTTTGTACGACAGCTAAGTCTCTCTCTCGGTTCAAAATGTTGAGATCCACCAACAAGCAAGAGCAAGATAGCCAGCAACAAATTAAACTGCAGACCAGCTTAATGCGGGTACTGGTCTCCCGCTTTGTTTTTTAAATCAGAGATTTGCTTCTCCTAGAAAGGTTGCCTTCACCACGGCTTACGGGAGCCCTCTCCACCCCAATACACATATACACACACACATACACTGTGCTAGTTGGCCGTTGACCCAGAAAAGAGTTTATTCACCCTTTGGAAGGTCTTGTTTTTAATCCTTCAGGGAGACTAGCCACCCTCCTCACCAAACAAGTCTGGTGGGGGAACCAGTTTAGTCGCCGGTGACCCGGCCATTAGGCAGGTAGTACTGGGTTACATGGTGCCAGTAGCATATGACATGACCTGACTATATATATATATATATATATATATATATATATATCAATTATTAAATTGTCGACTTTCGGTCTGGACGTGTTTGCATTCTTCAATCCTGTCTTATTTTATCAGACTTTATCGTCGCAATAATTCATTATTTACTTCGACAATTTTAACATTACCAAGCATTCTTCATAATTCTGTTGTCGCTTTCAATTCTGGCTAATGACACTAAATTCACATTATTTGAATTTTGAATTGACCTCGTAATTCAATATATATTGGATTTACTACTGAATTCACTACATATTTTGTACAAAATAATCATAGAGAATTGAAACTATAATATATATACAGGGTGTTTCAAAAGTCTTGGGAACATAAAGATTTTTAATAACTCAAAAACTATTAGGAGTTAGAAAATGAAATTGGTACCGTTGGAAAGGTTAAAGTTTCAAGTTTTGTGGAGAATCTTCAAACTTGCTCAATATGAGCACCATTCCTCAAACAGCAGACATCTAGTCGATAGTCCATTTCCTGCCAAACGCGTTCCAGCATCTTGACGTCAATGGTTCCCACAACTGCCGTTATTCGAGCCTTTAGTTCGTCAATATCTCTTGGAAGGGGCGGCACATAGACTTGTTGCTTGACAAAGCCCCAAAGAAAAAAGTCACACTCAGTACCCCATATGCGAGTGCTATGCTTCTTAACTTTGCCATTCAGATAGAAGGTCGCCTCATCGCTAAAAACAAGCCGGTCATCAAAGCCGTTATCTTCCAACTTCTCTTGCATTGCAATGCAAAAGTCACGGCGAAGTGGCTTATCAGTGTCCTTCAACTTTTGGACCAACTTGAGCTTGTAAGGTACCATTTGCAGTCGTTTCCTTAAGACACGCCAGATACTTGCTGGAGCAAGCTGACGTTCCCTGCTGGCTCTTCTCACTGATTTACGGGGGCTCCGCTTAAAGACTGTCCGAACTTGCTCAAATGCATCTTCTGAAGTTGAAGGGCGACCTGTTCGCTTACTTGGGCACAAACACCCATCTTTCACAAATTTAGCATGCCATCTGACAATGGGTTTCCTTTCTGGGACTTCTTTTTTAAATTTCCTGCGAAATGCACGCTGAACACATGTCCACGATTCAGTCTTTGCAAATTGGAGGACGCAAAACGCCTTGTCTTGTTTAGAGAACGCCATTACTGCACATGGAAAGATAAGACGAAAATCATTAGTATGACCAAAAACTTGATTAAGCAAGCTTTAAAATGACACCAGTTTCATTTTTCTACCTGGAATAGTTCATGAGATATACGCATTTGTAATGTTCCCAAGACTTTTGAAACACCCTGTATATGAAACATGCAAGAATAAAACTATTATATTTAAGTGTGTTTTATTAATGGGCTCGGCGTGCGCCTTTGCTTGTAAGTATATATATATATATATATATATATATATATATATATATATATATATATATATATATGAACAAATGATTAATAAAACGTGTTAAAAGACATCTTGAAAAAGAGTTAAAAACATATTTAATTTTAAAAAAGGAAGCACAAGATAAGTGGATAGTCCTTAATCCGCGGAGTTTCAAAGAAATACTCTCCTTCTCATCAGAGGGCAGGAATTAGCAAAATGCAGGATCGGATTTTGCATATAAAGATCTTACTTTGTTAAAAAAAAAGGGTGAGGTAAGGGGAACAGGAGGCAAAAGAAAAATAATAAAAAGATTTCACATGAATGGATAGTCCGGTGAAGGGTAAAAATCCAAAAATGGTAAAATCCAAAACGGTCGTATTTAAAATTCCAATCCAATGGGTAAATTTCAAATGGTTCAAAATAATTCAAAAGGCAGAGTTCCTTGGAAAAAAGCGCAAATGAAATGAATTCCAAATCATTAAAAGAAAAGCACTAGAGCTAATATTTAAAACACGTCTGTCAAGGCTGGATGAATCAAAAAAATTCGAAGCTTCGAAACTCCGCGGATTAAGGACTATCCACTTATCTTGTGCTTCCTTTTTTAAAATTAAATATGTTTTTAACTCTTTTTCAAGATGTTTTTAACATGTTTTATTAATCATTTGTTTATATTATAAGCTATATTTCCTTTTCGGTTTTATTGAGCTTTTTACATCTGGCTGAGTTTATTTTACTTGTAAATATTAACTCTTTAATATTTATAATATATTTTAAGTTTACTATTTTGATTACCTTGGTAAACTTATTGTAACTTTTATTATTATATATATATATATATATATATATATATATATATATATATATATATATATATATATATATTTACCAGTGGTGAAAAAACCGGACTAGAGTGCTCAATGTTTAGTCCATCTATGAATTCTGCCGATGCTAGTTGGATTTTTTCCTCTCTTTGTTTCTAGCTGAAACAATTTGTAAACTCATTCTGGACTCACAGTAATAAATTTCATATATATATATATATATATATATATATGAAAATAATGGAAATAATATTCCGACAAAATAGAGAAGTAAAAAGGAGCAAACCCTATTATATGTTAATCAACGTTTCGTCTTTATTTCGAGACTTCCTCTCTCTCTCTCTCTCTACACACATACACACACACACACACACACACACACACACACACACACACATATATATATATATATTGAAAATAATTACGTATATAAATGAAAACGCATTTTTTAATATATAAACAAATTTATTTGCTTATATCTTGTATTTCGATGTTAAATATACTTATCAATGTAGAGTTTGTTTTTATTTCCTCTTTTTATTGTTCTTGACCGCATAGTGGAATTCTGCGTTCGAGGGTGATGGTAGACGCCCGACGTTCTTGTTAAACGCAAAAGTGAATTAGGAAGGATTTTTTTCTTTTCCTGCTTTTAAAGCGTTATGTTAATTGAAAATTGAAAATAATTACGTGCTGATGACTGTTTTTATTTTTGTTTAAATAGCGAGCCGTTATGAAGAACATCGAGCTACTACCATTACCCTCGAACGCAGAATTCAATCACGCGGTCAAGAAAAATAAAAAAAAAGGAAATAAAAACACACTCTACATTGATAAGGATATTTAGCATCGAAATATTTTATATAAGTAAATAAATTTGTTTATATATTAAATAATGCGTTTTTCAGCTTTCAATGCGTATTCATTTATATACATTATTCTTTTCAATTTTCAACGAACACAACGCTTCAAAATAAGGAAAAGAATAGAAAAACAATTTTTTTCCTAATTTCAATTTTGCACGGCTGGCGCGATACCCTGCTGATGACTGTTTTCATTTTTATTTAAATATCGAGACGTTAACAAGAACACCGGTCTACTTCCATCACCCTCGAATGCATAATTCCACCATGCGGCCAATAAAAAGAAAAACAGAAAAACAAGACTGTACATTGATAAGGATTTTTAGCATCGAAATATATGATACAAGCAAATAAATTCTTTTATATATTTAAAAGACAATGCGTTTATTCAGCTTTCAGAATGTATTCATTTATGAACGTACTTTTTCTAAATTTTCAATTAACACAAAGCTTCAAAAGCAGGAAAAGAAGAGAAAAAAATTCCTTCCTAATCTTAATTTCACGCGGTTTGCGCGACACCCTGCTGATGACTGTTCTTATTTTTATTAACTATCAAGCGTTTAACAACAATCTTAGGCTACTGCCATCACCCTGGAACGTAGAATTCCACCATGCGGTCAAGAAAAAGAAAAAAAAAAGAAATAAAAATAAAAACCCACTCTACATTGGTAAGGATGTTTAGCATCGAAGTATATGATATAATCAAATAAATTTGTTTATATATTAAACAAAAGTCGTTGTTTTCAACTTTCAAAATGCATTCATTATATACGTAATTATTTTCAATTTTCAACGAACACAACGCTTCAAAAGCAGAAAAAGAAGAGAAAAAATAATTTCCTAATTGTATATATATATATATATATATATATACACATATATATGTTAAGTTATAAAAATATAAATGCCAATTAAGCTACACAACTATTTCGCGTTTCATTCTCGTGAATAAGTCTGACAGATTCTCACGTCTTACTAAACATATAACCTATTTATATTTACTACCGTTATTTATGTTACGTTTATATTTATTTGTGTAACCAATTGCAAAGGGCGTATTAAATGAGAACATTTTATGTATATCAACGTTTTACATGATTATATGTCTCTAGATATGGTAACTAGACAACAGGTTTTATTTAAAGTCAGACTAAATATTTACGTTTCAAATGATGTCCAATACTGTATTGTGCTATCTACTGAAAATATAAGTTAATTAATTTTACATTTTATTCACGGGGTTTGAAATCATCAGGGAAAATATAAACTACAGAAATATGATTCCAACATGCATAAAATATATTCTTGAGAAAGCGACCGTCTTACATTAAGGCAAATATTTCGAAAGAGATTTATTAGTACAAACAATCGTTTCTCCTAACTTTATGATGTATCATTTCTTGCATTTCACTAGATATGTAACGATATAATCAACTATTATTTTCAGCGCCATGGACTAAACTTATCGGTTATGTTATTATAAATTGCTGAAAAATGTATGCGTCAAGAACAAAAACTGTATTTTAACTTAAATATTATAACAAATAAATAAATAAATTAATAAATAAAATAATCATAAATATTTAACTCTATTCACTAGATTGAATAAACAAGCAGACCATGATTACATTGTTTGAAAAGGTGCAAAACAAATTTATTGCGAAGCTTAGAATATTAATTATTTCTCTAACCGTTTAATGCATTAATCGTAAAGTTAAGATGAGCCCCAAATGAGGTCGTCTTTCCTTGGGTGTTGAACTTTGGAAAATATTCACTTCCCTTTGCGAATTTTATATGCTGTGCATGGTTAATAAATTTCATATATTAAATAATATAAACGTAAAAATATTTCATATATTCAATGATAATATACACGAAAATGAATATATATATATATATATATATATATATATATATATATATACATAATGATTACATATACGAAAAATTAATGTTATATATTTTATGAGAATATTTATGTAAAATTAATTTCATATATTATATAATAATATACACGTAAAATTAATTTCATATATTTGATAATAATATACACGTAAAATTAATTTCATATATTTGATAATAATATACACGTAAAATTAATTTCATATATTTGATAATAATACACTTGAAATAAATCTCATATATTTAATGATAGTACCCACGTAAAATATATTTCATATATTCAATAATAGTATATATGTAAAATGAACTGTATTTATTCAATGATAATATACATGTAAAATAAATTTTAATATATTTTATAAATATATACACGTAAAATAAATGTCATATATTTAATGATAATATGTATGCAAATAAATTTCATAAATTTAATGATTACATACAATTTAAATACATTACACATATCTAATGATAGTATACATGCTTAATAAATTCCATACATTCAATGATAATATACACGTAAAATAAATTTACTATATTTAATGGTATTACAGATGTTGTATGAAATTGATATATTTATTGATAGTACACACGTAAAACAAATTTTATATATTTAATGAAAATATACATGTAAAATAAGTTTTGTATGAATAATGATAATACACATGTTTAATACAGTTCATAGATTTTATTATAATACACATGTAAAATAAATTTACGATATTTAATATAAATCTACACGTAAAATAAATTTAATAAATTTAATAATATACATGTTTAATAAATTACATAATAAACGTACACATGTTTAATAAATTTCACACATTCAATGATAATATACACGTAAAATAAATTTCATATATTTTATGATAGTACACATATAAAACAAATTTTATATATTTAATGAAAATATACATGTAACATCAATTTATATATTTAATGATAGTACAGATATGTATGAATTCCATATATTTAATTATAATACCTACGTAAAATAAATTTCGTATATTTATTAATAATATAAACAGTTAATAAATTTCATATATGTAATCATAATATCCACATAGATTAAATTATATATAATCAATAAAAACATACACATGAAACCAATTTCATATATTTAATTATAATATACACGTAAAATAATATCATATATTCAATGATAATATACACGTTTAAAACAGAATTTTCCACCGTTGATAGTAATAATAAAATAACATATATTCATTGGTTTCAACTTTTTAGTAAAACTAAAATCAATATTTTTTTTTACACGGTGGTCACCACTTATCAAGGACTGGAAGCCACTCAGGGGTAAGGGTTATATTTTTACATTTGAGGAAATATCTGCAATATTTAACATTATTCTGTGGAAATCAGGGGAGATATTAATCTATAGTTAAATATTTTGAGATGAAAAAAAATATCGTAATCGGTAATGCATTGGAACCGGGAATTTAGTACGGAATTGGTAATTATATTGGAGTCGGAAAAAAAACGTAGAAATCGTGTTATTACTAGTAGATATATTATTTGTTGGTTTTCGTCCTCGCTAGTCAAGGGTAAAAACAACTCGGATATTAATGAGATGACTAGATCTACAGGTGTAAAGATAAAAAATTGTTGCAACAGTATTGGAATTCTTCACAGAGTACAACTCAAAACAAAAGTGGTACACAAAAAGCAGCAATCTAAAAACGTTGGACATGCAAGGAGTTAAGTAAACAGTAAAAAATAATATAAAGTTATGAGGCTGTCGGAAATTGATGTATATAAGCAGCCACCCTGGAAAGCATATTTATTTTCTCTTGTAGACATTTGAATGGTAGTGTGTTATATAATCTCAGGTATCATGTATGTATAACTCATATTAGATATTGTGACGGTGACCTTCCGTTTTGCACTTAGACCCAAACATGCTACTATGTGCACAGACGTACATGAATTTTTATTTGAAATATAGTTTATTACCCTCAACTACTGATATTCACAAATACTTATGAAACATTAAAGTCAAATATCCGCTTGCGAGATATGTGTTCTTCGTTTGAATGTTATCAATAAATCGATAAAAGTTACCTCTAAACGGGAAAATATAGTTAGTTCACAGCTGTGTCTTAACCCATTTAATACCACCTCTCATATCAGATGCCTACTATTGGATAAAATAATGCTGATCTAAATGGCAATGTATTATTTTCCTATGTAACTATGTCTGAATCTGAGCCATAAATTAGTCTAATATGGCATGATTTTAAGTAAACGCATTAAACAAGACGACTTTCCGCATTTTATTTTCTATTTTATTCACAACAAAAGCGTCAATAACACTAATTTCCAATGCAAAAACAAAATGGATATATTTAAGTTTTGTAAATAATTCTGAGAAATATGTTTAAATGTACCAATACAACATGCATATATATATATATATATATATATATATATATATATATATATATATATATATATGCAAAATATGGCCCGTGTGTAACAGATTTTGGTCCTCAGATAAAATTCTCTTAATAAGCCAACTTGTTTGAATATGGAAATATAAATTATTAATAAAACAGACGAAATCCCAAATTATATTCTTTCTGTTTGTTTTATTTAAAAATGTGTTCTTTATTTTCTATATTGTTTACCCGGGTATAAGTTCTGCAGCAGTCATACTTGTGAGTGGTAGTTTTTACAACTTACATCATTCTTATTGATTATCAGTTGCACTGCATTTGACTGCATTTTACTGCATTTGACTGCATTTGACTGTTAATAAAGTCAGAATAAAAATAGCAAAAAAAAAAAACAACGTAATAAGATTGTTTCACAATATTATTATATTACGTATAAAATTGATTAAAAGAAAGTAGAAAATACGCTTTACTTATGTTATTCTTTTCCTCTGTACATTCCAGTAGCGATATTTCTGATAAAGGGTAAGAATTACTGTTTCATGGATCAGTATGTATCGATCTACCATTTATTCTTGCCTAATGTTGACCTTCAGTTTGTAGTTCAAACTTCTTACATCACATTTATATATGTCTTGTCTGGAGCGATTTCCATAAAAGAATATTAGTCAGAAAACTTACATTGATTTATTATAAGATCTACGGCTATTTTGAGTCAGTTAAACAAAAATTTTCAAGTGCAACTCGATACGACTTTTATGAATTAGCTCTCTGTCTTTCTGTCTGTCTGTCTCTCCCCCTCTCTCTTTATCTATGTATCTATCTATCTATCTATCCATATATATATATATATATATATATATATATATATATGGCAAAACTGGTAATTAGTAAAAACCTGAAGAGAGTGCTCAATACTACTGCAGAGAAAATATGTTTTATTTTTTTATTACCGTTTTATCTGTTTGGTTACATATGTTTCGGATATTGGACCATGTTTACGATCCAACAGCCTCGTCAGACCTTCGATCCAACAGAAAAATTGTAAGGTCTGACGAGGCTGTTGGGTCGTAAACATAGTCCAACATCCGAAATATATGTACCCAATCAGGTAAAACGGTAATAAAAAATAAAACGTATACATACATATATATATATGTGTGTGTGTGTGTGTGTGTTTATGTATATGTATATATTTCATGTGATTAAAAACATTAGACAACCCCTTAATAAAACAAACTTTCTTTAACTTCCCTTTAATATTTCCAAGTATTATTTGAACATTTGAAATAGTTATTTAGAGCTTATTAATTGACTATTAGTTTATATCTTGTTTGAACAGCATATGAAAAGTATAGACATAATTGAAAGGTTTGATCAAGAGATATAGTATAATGTAATTGAATGTATAATGTAATTCGTAGATAAGACTTTAGAAAGAAATTGTACCACTCAATATTATAAAGCCTTAAACTTAAAAACAAATATTTACTTTGTAATGACTTTCTTAAATTATATATTTGTATATTTCACATCAAATTCATACAATTACTATCCTCATGTTGCCTGTTCTAAGACAAGTAATAAAGAGAACATCTTTACTTCCCAGTTAAATTAGTGTCAACAACAAATCCGCCATCGTGTGAGTATACACAAAGTTCTAAACTAAATTTTTGAATTGAAACTGAGGGAAAACAGTTGATTTTGAATATATATCAGTAAAATATCTCTCATCCATCGAGAGACGATTTAACTGTCAATGTTGTTTTGATTAGTTAGTAACAATATACATATACAAATAACACCTTTATACATTTGGGAAATAACTGCTCTAATTCTTAGAAATATGAAGTCATCATGGCTTATATTTGTACTACAAGAGATGATGAATTTCATTCAGTGATGCTAAAATTTAATTCCTCCCGACATACCTCGTTATGTAACAATACTGTTCTTCAATAATTAGAGTAATTATTATAAGAGTTGCTGTCAACGACAACGAAATTGATTGTTGAATTTCAGTTAATGATTTATTTTGAAAATAATATTTCTCTTCCAATTGTAATGATTTTATGGAGAGAAATTTGTTCTGATTCTTTAAGTTTTGACCAGTTCTTGTATCAGAAAGTATTAATGTTAGAAAGTTCTTAATGTTATTAATGTTCAATCAGTTGTGTAGATATTTTATTTCGATATAAATAAACACAATTATAGCAAAACATTGAATCTGTGCTCTATGACGTTTATATTGGTGGCTATATATTACTATAGTACTATGTTTTAATACAAGGAAGGAGGAGAGACATAAAAACTTTTTTACCTATAACAGTGTTATGTACATAAAACATTTCACTGGTAATAAATAAATTATTTCCAGAAAATTTATAGCATTTTCTCTTGTATGGTTGCCATCAAATATCTGCTAGAATAATTTATGATATTCAAATTATTGAATTACGCCAGTAAATTCTGGAGCGGAGAAAGAAGGGACTTATTTATGTGTCTGGATATGGATATAAAATATTGTTTGTTTGTGACAATAAAACATATATTTATTTCAGGACATTTGTAATTATATCGTATAAAAAAAAGATTAGATATAAGATTTGTGAAGATGCGATCAGGTTTATTATGTAATCCTATACAGATAAAGCATAGCAAGTACCAGGCTTTCATTAATCTAAGATTAAAAATCAACCTTAATATTGAATTTGTACTGTTGCTATGAATATTCACATTTTTGAACTGATATAATAAACAGTTATCAATGTAGTGTGGCTATTGTGTTATGATCTGAATGTATATGATCACATAATAATTTGGGTGCCCACATAACATATTTGTTATCTAACTTTCCTGTTATAAGATATAATCGGTTTCGAAAACAAAACAAACATGGTATAAGAAAGCAACACTTTCTAAGTGATCATCATATACATTCCAGAGCAAAACAGACGCCACAACTCAGCTGATGACTAAAGAGTAAAGTACAATAAAATGTATAATATATTTTCTGTTGATATAACACTTAATTGTTTCATCATGGATTAGCACTAGAATATTGATTTCTACATAGAAGGAGATTTCAATCTTTTTAATTCAGTTGAAGTAATACGAGGCAGCGAGGGCTAACAGCTAGGCAGAAACAAGTAAACATAATTTAAGTTCCTCGTTCTTGTTGCTTTATTTTGGTTTAATAATAATAAAAAAACGAACAGGACGTTGTTGGGGTTTGAAGAAGGATAACTCCTATGCTATTCTTTATTATACTTATTATAACATATAATATTGTTTCTCTGCTTCCTCTCGGATTACGCCACGCTATACAGTCGGAATAAGATGCCATTTTAAAAACTTTATGAATTCATTTCTCATGCATGCGTTAATTAACTCTCATATAGATATTTACTACTACTACTACTACTACTACTACTACTACTACTACTACTAATAATAATAATAATAATAACAATAATAATATTTACATAAGTTAATTAAAATCTCATATACATATTTATATTTTTAAAGATATTCTTCAAATTGAAAGGTCACAGAGCGGGGCTACGCGGTTCAAATAATTGCATATTTTTGGTGGGGCATTTTTTTATAGGCCACGCCGTATAATATAGTTGTTAAGGGGTCATATGGGTCAAAATTAGAAAAAAAAATCCAATCTTGCTAATTTAAGGCGACTAAAATTGGTCTTCTAAGCGTGTGCAAACATTTAAATGGGATGTATATGTTAATCCAAATTTATTTTCAGATTTTATTTACCGATTGACGTTAACGTCTGACGGTAACGTCTCAGATGGAGATGCTTTAAATGTTGCTTTCGGTTTCGGTTCAAACTGATTACACTCAAATAATATTTTTCTTTTCTTTTTTTACTTTTGAAATCATGTCTTTTTCAGCATTTTACATTTGCTAGAAATAAATATTTATTTCTTTAGCTAAAGCTAAGTGTAAGCAAAATCCTGGTTTTAGAAACTGATGAATGAAATCCATGGCACGCTAAATAATTTATGTGATTAAAATAGGAATTAAGAATAGAGTTTGCAATTATTGACATTTTCTTTAGAAAAAGTAACTCGATTCGCCTTTTATATAAATCTCCTATTATAAAGTAGATGTATAAATGTTCATAATGAAAAACGCTATAACGTATTGAAAGAGAATACAACAAAAGTTGCTTCACAATACTGGAATTATTTTTATCCTTATATCGTTTTGGTTTGAATATATTATTTTATAAATCACACACATTAATTAAGTAAAACTCATGTTATAAAAACTTGTGACTTTGTTAATATTTGGCTGACAGCTCAGCTCATTTTCATATAAAATCAATAATATTTTCTTCTTTCTCAAACGGAAAATAGTTTGATATTTAGAAGCCGCTAAATTTAACAGTTTGAAATGGCTATTTCGCTTTTAAGAATCTGTAATAATTATTAAAAAAAAAGAAAAAACAAAAACAAAATTCTTCAAATGGTAATTAAAAATTATATTACACGGAAAATAATTGCCTTAGATTAGAGTAACTCAGATAATACGCCTTGGGATAATCGGGACCACTTTTATTTCCCTCCCTTACAATGTCCGACATGTGAAATAAATTTATTAAATTTTAAATATTTTATGTTTTAAAAGACGTTCGATCGTATAGATCTCTTACTTGAAAAAGGCAGCAAGAGTCGGGAAACTACCACAACTCGAGCAGAGTTGACACAACAAGTAAGGATTGATATAACATAAACTATGAAATCAATATAAAAATCTTTTTAATTTGAAAATAAAAAGTAAATAAATCAAAGTCTATCCTATCTTAGTGCGTAATGAACAAAACACTAAAAAAAACTAACAGACAACACTATTTAAATACACCTCATGAAAACGAGCGGACTTTTTTATTAACGTATACAGGAAAGCACAACATTCAAACATAGGTATTATATAAATTCATTGCCAAATGAACTATTTTAAAATATTATAAAGCTACAATGTGTATTATATTAGCATTCTACTATGTCCACTGAGTGAATGTAGTCAAGAGAAAAGATTCGATATATTTCAATATTCTCGTTATCACAATCTGTTAACAAAACGTTTATATTATCGGGAAGGTATACAAGTAAGCTGATTTTGAAAGACTGCGTGTTTATTAAGAATTACATTAAAAAAAAAACCAAATTCAGAAAAAAATCTCAATAGTATACGAACTCGGCAAGTATCAAACACGTAAGATGTTTAAAATCACTTAAATTTAATAATGTTCTTTAATAAAGTTTTGCGATTTAGGGGGTCTTATTGTATTCATCGACCATCATTAAATAAATAAGAAAGAAAAAACTCAATTCAAAGTATATAAATGAAGCTCCCTATAAAAGGTAAGCATTAGTCCAGCATTATACTGATTAGAGTTTAGTATAAAATAGGTTAAAAATCTTTAATTTATTTTTCTTTACTTTACAATATACTTGATCTATCTACGTATATATATATATATATATATATATATATACATATATATATACATATATATATACATATATATATATACTTATATATAACTGCTTCATTTACTCACATAAAATTAATATACGAAATTCTAAATTTATGCGTAAACTTTAAGTATTTACTTCAAAAGTGCTCAATACGTAGGTAGACCTAGTAAGTAAGTTATGGAATATGTATTGCGATTAAGCTACACTGAATATTCCGCGTTTCATCCAATGTAGGACGCTTCAGGTTTATGCGCGAATTTTATGGTTGTCTGTCGTTTTCATATACGCATCTTCTATTGAGATTTTAGTTTGCCAATCAGCTTTCTAGTATTCACCTCGCCCTTCCTATCATGCAATGGACATGCATTTACCGGACAAAGGTCTATTTGACCTTTGGTTGACCTGTTACTTTGTGCGTGCTCTATTTAGCCTGGATATCTAGTTTCTTGACCTGTTTTAAATCTAGGTTCGGGTTTTTTTTAGTTTATATATATATGTACAATATATATATATATATATATATATATATATATATATACACGTATATATGTGTGAGAGTTTATGTATATTCATGTTTATTTAATTTATTTATTTGTTTATTTTCTATTCAACAATAAAAACACCGTATGAAAACAACGCTAGCAAATAAATACTGGGTACTCAAGGGAAGCGGGCATTCGCCGGTAGTCGAATGGAAAATAATAAGACAAACTACTACCTGTAGAAATCTAGACAATCCATGTAGACTATGCCTTCATGAAAAAGTTTATATCCTGTACTTTAAAGAGCCCCAGCATCTATTAAACTATAGTAGAGAAATAGTGAACAACTGTGTTCACAGGATAAAATTTACTCTAGGATAGCAATACAAAATAAGTTTAAAACTAACAAAAACAACAGAAAATAAACAAATAAATAAATAAAATAAACATGAATATACATAAACTATCACACATATATGTATGTATGTATATATATATATGTGTGTGTGTGTGTGTACATATATATATATATATATATATATATATATATATAAAACTAACCTTTAAAACTGGTCAAGAAACTAGATATCCAGGCTAAATAGAGCACACACACAAAGGAACAGATCAACCAGAGGTCAAATAGGCCTTTGTCCGGTAAGTGCATTGGCTGATAGGAAGGGTGCGGTGGATACTAGAAAGCTGATTGGCTAACTAAAATCTCAATAGAAGATGCGTATATAAAACGACAGACAACCAAAAAATTCGCGCACAAGCCTGAAGAGTACTAGAGTGGATGAAACGCAGAATATTCAGTGTAGCTTAATCGGGATATATATTTTACAACTTACTATATATATATATATATATATATATATATATATATATATATATATATATATATATATATATATATATATAGTTTTTCTGTATTTTCGTGGTTGGTAAATAAGTGTAAGTCTAAATAAGCACAAAAGAGTAATAGTTGATGCAGCTCCCTATATAAGGTAAGCATTAGTCCACATGAAATTCGTATTGCTGTAAAACATTGAACGATAAGAGTAAGCTCAGGACTGGTAAACGATGGCGTAAGGTTTCTCATTTATTCTTCGGAAAAAAAACCCTAGTGTTAGGCAGTCAATTATAAAGAGATGATCTATTTTCAAACAACAAGTGTGATAAAGAAAGGACAGCTCGATTATTTCGTCGTTAAAATTCCGACCATCATCATCCAAGTTCTCAATTATCCCTTTGCTATATTTCATTATTAAAGACTTAGCGCTTTCTGCAAGATTAAGAAGCTAGGGATTACGCGAACTTATGAATGCAAAGGGAAAATAATTGAAATAGTCTGGGAAATAACAGGAAATACACACATTGCTTATGTTCGTGTATGCTTTTTTTATTAAATACTATATATAAAATATAATTATATATATAAATATATGTATATATATGTATATATATATATATATATATATATATATATATATATATAAGATTATATATATATATATATATATATATATATATATATATATATATATATATATATGTAATATGGGTTTAGGCTTGGGTAGTTGATTCGTGACGGTACAGCAAAGTACGGAGATTAACATTTGACCTCGATCTTTAAAAATAGACTTCACTATTCCGAGGTCGTGGGACTATCATTATGCCAGGTTTTGTCGTGATTAGTCCAGTGTTGTGGGCGATAGAAGTGTATATATACATAAGAGATGACCATGACCTCTGACTTTAACTTTGAAAAGGTGTGTTAACCTTCCGTAGGTGGGAAGCATCATCATGCAAGGTTTGGTCATGATCAGTCCAACAATGTGCGTTGTAGAAGGGTATATGTATATGACTTTTGACATTAACCTTGGAAAATGCTGTGCGTAACCTCTAGTTCAGGACCATCATCATATAAAGTTTGGTCAATGGTGTGGGCTGTAAGGAAGTATATATACATAGGCAAAGTATTTGACCTTTAACAGGCACATTGAAAATGGCGTAAATTATTCTAGGTGGGAGACCATCATTGTGTCAGGTTTTGACAAGATCTGTGCTTTGGTTTTGCCGTAAGAGAGTTGCACACACACACACACACACACACACAAAGATACACACACACAAACACACACGCATGTGGACCTGATCTCATCCCATGCTATTAAAAAGTGCTCAGACGAAGTAGGTCCAGTCCTCTCCAAACTCTACAACAAATGCTGCGAAAAAGGTAGGCTCTTCCTACCGTGCTAGAAAACTACTGACTCCTGAAAGTATCCTGTACCTCTATAAGGCCACCATTCGCCCATGTATGGAGTATTGTTGTCACATTTGGGCTGGTGCATCTGCTACTAGTCTCTCGCTCCTAGACAAGGTTCAAAAAAGAGTCGCCAATCTGATAGGCCCTGAACAGGCATTTAAGCTTCAGCCTCTGTCCCATCGACGAAACGTTGCATCCCTCTGCCTGTTCTACAAGTATTTTAATAGTGAATGCTCTGACAAACTGCAGACACTTGGGCCCCACGACGTAGACACCCTCCACAAACCCGATAGGCAGCTAAATCTCACCCCTACACATTAGAGATCCCTAGATGTAAAAGATCTTTCTACTCTAGTAGTTTCTTCCCCAGAACCGCTAGACTCTGGAATTCTAGTCAAAGTTCCTGCTTCGCTAACTGTACTGACATGCAGAAGTTCAAGTGCAACGTGAACCGACATCTTGCTACCCAAATCCCAACATAGTGCCCCAGTAGTTGCTGCCCCTTGATAGTAGCCCTCTACACCAAAGTGGCAATGCGCCTTGTTTGGGATGAAAATGTAATAAAGCACACACACCCACACACACACAGACGAACGTTACTTTATAGATATATGTATTGTAATGAGTATTATAGCCTGCATATGCATATATACTATTATATAGTATATTTATATGTTGTATATAGATCCAGAATAACAACGAGCAGTGTTAATAACGTATTTTCAGAGGAGTTATCGTATAAATGTCCATCTGTGACAAAAAGCTTAACAGGGACGCTCATATTAAAGACATCTGATTAGAGCACAAATATTAATTATATATTATATATATATATATATATATATATATATTTATTTATTTATATATACATATATATATGTATATATATGTATATATATGTATATATATATATATATATATATATATATATATGTGTATATATATATGTGTGTGTGAGCGTGTGGGCGTAAATGTGTATGTGTCTGTGTCTGTGTGTCTACATGTCATTATATTATATTTAATAATGACTTCAGGAACAATCGGATATAAGAAGACGTTTGCTACTTTCCTCTGATCTAAAAATTTACTGAAACGATTACCTCGCCATTTTGCAATAGCGTTTTTATTTAACACAAGCTTATTTTTATATATTTAATGTGAAAAAAATATTACATTATTATTATTGTTTTCAGTATTGTTTTTACGTATCAGAAGTCGATCATTTTGAACACAAGAAAAATTTAGTTTTTCTTCGGCATTTCTTCTTAGCAATTGTTTTACTATGAAGCTATTATATTAATACGGGTATCTACATATATTTCCTAACAAAAAATGATGATAAAACCTCTTGTCTCCTAGCAAATGCCATAAATATCGATCACTGTAAGAATTAGTCACGTGCACCTAAACATTTTGTACATATCAGGTACCTCCCAGGATATTCGTATCGTTAGTCGTCAGTATATTTTTTACGTTAAATTAACAAATATATTAGATTATACTGCTTATATATTGCAACATAAAAAAAAAACAACATATTTTGAAAAATTCGTTTTCCCTCGCCAAAATACACTATGTTAATAGGACCTGAAATTGTTTTGTTCAAGTTTTCTTAAAATCATTTTTTGGTTTGTCGTACCTTCGTTTTTCACTACATATAAAACTAAACAATTAACGGGTGTGGATTATTTCATGTTTCCTTTTATGTAACCGCTATTATAACAAAAACTTCATTTATATCATTCCGTCTGGATTACACCCGTTTTTTTCTGTTTTTTTCTTTATTATTTGTTTTCTTTTATTACTGTTTTTAGTCGCGTGCAAGCGACTCTATAAGTCACTCCGTCGGTCCGTCGGTCGGTCTGTCGAAATGTCGGTCGGTCTGTTTGTCGGTCGGTCTGTCAGTCTGTCAGTAACACGTTGTGCTTGGCCTTTTTGGTTAAGATCAAAGGTCTGTTCAATAGATGCTGTTCTTAGCTTTTTAAGCTCTTTTTGGCCTTTTGGCCAAGACCAAAGTGTAGTATCTGTTCTTACTACATGCTGTACTTATGTTTGTAACTTTGTGATATAAAGTGGGGGATCACTTTTGTGTATTAATTTAATGTAAAATGATCACCCACTTTACAACCAGTCAGTCTCAAAGCCATTCAAGTCATTCTCCAGATCATTCAAGTTGTTTTTGAAGGATTCCAGTTATTTTTTAAGCATTCAAGTCATTCTTAAGGTCATTCAATTCATCTTTAAGTTCATTAAAGTCATTTACTTTTTATTTATTTACGTCATTTCAGCCCATTTTTCGGTCATTTTAGTTTATCTTTAAGAATTTCATGTCAATTCTACATTTACGCATTCATTCATTACACGATAGCACGCGAATAATGGCTATCGGCCTTGCTTTTTTTTTATTATTTCATTGTTGAACCATTAAGGATATTACCCCTGTCTGTATTTTTTCTTTTTATACTCAAAATTGTCTGTAATTTTTATTCCCTCCAAATTTTCGATTTTATTCCTCAAAACATGTTGAAATCAGTAGAGAAAATTATATTGCCTTTAATAACATGTATTATTGTATATTTTGAGAAGAAAATGCATAAGGGGATTATCACCGGTTATGTGACAACCTCATGCCATTGGCAATATAAGGAAAACCTTTCTATGCCCAACGTTTCTGTTTTTTATGATTTCTTTTGAAACCTGGTATTTACGTCTATAATCGATGATACTCCACGTAAAACATCAGAACATGTGAAAAAAGAATAAAACTACAGACGAGTGCATCCCGTCAATTGCATTTATATATAAAGTTTAAAAATACATTATTTTTCCATAGTCGTTATTTCCCGACAGAATACGGTCTCTCATACGAAGACGGCAACTTATAGGTCACGTAACTTCTTTGTTTTTATTCATTTGTTTCGTATTCCGTTGTTTACAACCGTATGTGTTATCTAACATTGTGTTTGTTTTCAAATAATCGCAATTAGGAGCACTATAGTATCTGCTATAGCATTTTACTAAATTACACCCGTTTTGTTAAATGTGTACGTCAGGTTCGTTAAAAAAAATTGGATTTGCATAGAACCAATGAAAGCATCCTTTTTTATTTCCTGATGGAGACTTAACACATTTTCATACCGACGATGACAGTATAGTACGGAAGGCATTGTCGCACACAATAAGATGATTCGTTTATATTGCTCATTAAACCCAGACACTTGTACAGGGTGAACCCCCCCCAAAAAAACAAAAACAAAAAAAAGCCATCTAGAACATATACTGTAGAACGAAGAAATCAACGGCCAAATACCCTAGTGGTTTGATGTAATGTTTTGAATATAATAAACTAGTTATCACCAAAGTTTCATTTCATTCGGACAAAACACTAAAAAATGGGGGCTAATTAGTGTTGGGCCCGTTTTGGGGGGTCACCCTGTATAAATATATATAAAGCTAAGGGCGTTATACAGATATTAGTTCGCCAGCATATTTATGCGAATGTACTAAAACACATGTATTGACACAAATTGTCTAATAATTTACGCAGATTACAGGCACATTTCTGTTTATGCCTTTAATACTATTTGCGAGTTCAAATCCCTCTTTAAAATGTTTTTTCTTAGGTTGTGAAAGTACAAACTAGTTACAAATCACGCCCCTCTCGCAGTTTTAAGAATGATTTTCAAAATAATATATAAGTACCCCATTCTTTTTTATATACTTAATATCAAAAATAGTTTCTTTTTTCACTGTCGGTTGTTATCGCTATAACCCGACCACTCATTAGCGTGACACATTTTAGGTAACTTTTCTTCTTTTTCATCGTTGTTTCGTAGTTTTGCAATTTCAAAGTAAACTTGTCTGCTTTCATACTTTTACTAGCAGAGTAACAAACATTTTCAAAGTTGCGAGAATTTCTCATAGTTATCGAACGTGACAGGCAGCGACTTAACTGGTCTGTTTAGTCACACTTAAATCAATCTCCCACCGTCTTCTCATTTTGTATACTGAAAACATTAATAGTTAAGTACCATTTTTGGTTGTCTTTGTCTTAGTTAAAATGCAGCGCAGAAGATCACACTTAGGTTGTCGGACTCGAGGAGCGTAAAGATTGTTACCCAAACTCAGGAAGTACAGGCATCAACGAATGAGTGCAGCAAACAAAGAATGATTCAAATACTTGCCTATAGACCACGGAACAACGGGTAGCAAGAGTTAAGGAGGAACGCTTGTGCATATGGCAATCATGATCTACATCTTCAGACATGTTATATTTTCAGCAAAATGAACGCAACAGGCTGCGAATTGCTGAAAGATGTCAACGAGAAACAGCATATCAGCGTTAAACATAGCTCATTGAGCAACAACCACAAGATTAGGATCACGTAGCATTGCGGTACAACCCTAGTGATGATTATAGTTTGCTTCGCCACGTTCTCATCAGTACTATGACTTAGGTGTGCCCATTTTGTACTGCTTTGAAATTTGTTAATGAAACAAAGCGAATGTGTTGTGCTGCTTAAAAATTAAAATAAACTCAACATGAGGAACCATCGCAACAATTTAAATCTTTGCGTGAAATGTATGAAAAAAAAAGGCATTTCCTACCGGACATCAGGAAATACAGCTCCTGCTTCCAAATGACATCGTTTGCGATCTGAAGTCATTACAGCTCCATTTATGTCTACTTCCAAAGTGAAGGGACAAATTTATTATGAGGTAGGATCTCTGCTTTTATTTCCTGATGCTCAACATTAATTCCTACAAATATATTTCATCGGTGATAGCAATGCTGAATTGAACGTACGCTGTGGAATCTCGGTCGGTATAATAAGTTCATTATTCCCAACTATAAGTGCTACTTAATAGTAAAAACAATTTAGTGCATTTATTCAAAACAGCAAACGAAATGATACTATCTAACACATACAAAGTTGGCATTCATGTCGACAAAACTTTTGTTGGAGAACACGTACGGCGATTCAATGGTTCTTTTACAGATAAAGTTGCAATTGTTTTAGTCGGTGATCAATATTAACACAGCGATGGTTATTTATAAGATAATGATTATTTACAAAAATTGCTGAAAGTCATCCATGATTTGTATGTCCTACAATATTCACATATTTGGGGGATGGTGTCGATGGATATCACTTTCTATGTTAACGTGATAAATTCTGATAGTTGTGAAGAAACAAACTGGAAATGAAATGCAATGAAATATTATTTACACCGAGTAATTATTCAAGAAAATCAAAACAATCACATTCGTAAATGCCGCCAATTGTATCACCAACCTATCGTAGATATTTTTGCAAGAATTTAAACATGCCGTTTGCTCTTCATCCGCTTGAATCAAACAAAGCATCGCTCTGAAGAATATGTTTATTTGCGAGATGCCGTTAGAAATGGTAACACTACCAACGAAGACGATTTTCCCATCCTAATTTTTAGGTAGTCCACGTCATATGTATGAGTACACTCAAGATGCATTTGCATATGACCGTCTTTATGTGCGCCCTGATGTATTTATTAAGTTCTTATGCGATCCAGCCTTGGATGAATACAGCTCAATGCAATCCAGCCTTGTGCAACTCAGCCTCTGGTGAATAAAAGTTGTTTGATGATCACCAGTTGACAGGTACGATATTACAGCGCGCATTTTCAGACAGAAACTGAAATATCTAATAGATCTCTTGGGTAAACAAAAAGTGTTTGGAGTTGTGTTCTGCTGGTTAGTGTAATGTCATAAAAGACCAATACCAAACTCACACATATTAATCTGGCTTTCCAACAAAATCTGTCCAAATGAAGTCGACAATATTGTATGCGCTGCGAATACTTATCATTAAATTGATAACAATTTGCATTAAGTTGTGATACAACATATGATATATGGACCTTGTTGTATAGCGAACTCAAATTAACTATTGATAAGAGTAAAATGGCCTATAAATCGCGCGTAAACGTGGTATACTTTAACTCAGTTTAGTCTATCAGATACATTTCAAAATATGTGAACAAATGTAGCAATATGGCAGATTGGACTTTAAAATTTATGCATTAAGCAACACATTTGCACAGTATATAGCTGGAAGATATATAAGCAACAATTAAGATGTATGACATTTACCATACATGCACAAAGTCTAGCTATTGTTCACTTTGCAGTACATCTAGAAAATGAACAGCGCATGTATTGTACGGCTTCAAATGTGCTACAAATAGCTATGAATCCGTCGACCACAATATTAACTGCTTTCTTCAGGCTATGTCAAACTGACGGATTTAAAAACACTGGTCTTTTCTCAAGTGCCTATGAATTACACATCGATTTCGACAAGAAAATTATTTGAACGACGCAAACGTGCCGAACGAGATGAAGGGCAGAATAGTATATTCAAAGAAACAATAGGTAAAAACTGTACATTATTCATCTGAACCAACATGAATGTTTCTTTAAGTGCATACTCTTAGTAAATGCTTTGGCCCAACGTCTTTCCAGTAATTGGAAATTGACGATGGTGTTGCACATGCAATTTTTCTGGAGTGCATGTTAAGCTGTGAATTTATTGAAAAATTAGGAACACTGGAATAAATGCATTAATGATGCGTATAACCCCACACATCCTTATAAAATCCGTGCATTTTCTTTTTACAATAATATTGACCACTTGCTGTTTTTCCCCAACAGAATTAAAGGAGGCATAAAAATCCAACATCAGTGAGTATAATGTTCATCTAAAAAGCCAATAAAGCGCATATATCAACACGGACTTTACAGCAGAAATTTATGATGTTTTTGCTTAGAAATAAGGAACAAAGTTAGATATACATGACCAACTCTCTGCTGCTACTTAGTTTCGTGTAGAATTGCATCGTGAGCAAGATTACAACATAGGTGCACATTGTAAGTGAAATTTAATAAGCATAAACAAATAAAAGATGTAAAGGGGAATTTAGAACTAAATCGACATAAACGAACGGACGGAGCGATTAATTATCCAACATAATTTGTCAAGCATGAAAGCGCGCGTACTCCAATAGAAAATTTACGTACACATCATGTTACGAAATATAAACCAAGACCTAGATTTTCAATAGCGCGCGACTTTACATTAAAAAAAAAACATTAACGCAGAACATGCATTTTCTATTTTTTGCTATTGGACAGAGGCGAAAGATTTAACCAGGATCAGTATCCTTTTTAAGTTCGACCCGTCAGACGACAAATTTCGAAAAATTGGCTAAAAACATTAATATCTTCACCTGAAACTAGGCACATTTCAACAGGGGAGGGGTCGCTTTTTTCGCCGATATTTTTTAAAGTTATTCTCTCCTTTCGCTTGTCTATCCTTAATTTAAACATATGTAACTTTGTGATACAATAAAGTGGCCCTGGGGTGGATTTGAGCCACTAAGTGCTTAGAGGGGGGGATAAACTAAGAAATCGGAAATATCCTACAATAGACAAAGGAATAGGAAATGGCTTAGAGTAAACAAAGAAATCGGAAATATCCAAAGTGATAGGAAATGACTTAAAAAAACAAAGAAAGAGGAACTATCCTACAATCAACCATAACAATAGAAACCTACTAATAAAACAGGGAAGGGCAGCTTCCGGTAACCCGGATGGGGTGGGCGACCAGTGATACCAACGTAGAGGGGACAGTCAGTTGAGATCGAGATGCGCTCGAGAGCGGATGGAAGTTGAACAATCAGTTGACAGTTAGATGCCCGCCGCAGCGGATGCAAATTGGACAGTTACAGTTGAGATCTAGATTCGCTAGACAGCGGTTGGAAGTTGGACAGTGATAGTTGAACAGTTATAGATTTGACTATGAAATAGAGACGTGGACAATTTTGGAGTTGATTGTGAAACAGAGATAGACAAATGTAACATCGATAGAACGGGGGGAAGACACACCCACTCACAAGTCCAACAGTCAATTTATATGTGAACATTGGCGTTGTGTTTTCTTTTCTTTGTTCATATTTATATTTTGTGAACCGCGTGTGTTCTCATCGATAGTCGCGAACGGGAAAAGGACGATCCGGCCATAAGAAGAACAGTCGAACGAAAAATCCACGGTACACGACGTTGGGAGTCCAGCGATTGTTGAGGAACCACACACACGTCGGGTTACAACTTTAGA
>NC_136485.1:32387996-32510496 GCF_053919585.1 Euprymna scolopes | reverse complement strand
CAGATAATAAACTGTGCACTTAATATCTTGTTAGACACATAACCGCCTGTATCAACAGAATTCTTTATCAAGTCTGATGTTCTGACTTTATTATTCCTCCCGCACCTCTCATAATACCTCACAAACTCCCATCCTTTATTTACGTATCTTATGCTTCTCAAGAACTGATGCTCGATTCATTCACAAAAGTAATCTAAACCATTAAATAGGTTTCTGTGCCTTTTTATCAAGTTGAATTTTATTGAATACTAGACTACCCGTGACCGGTTGGGTCAGTATTTTATATTAGCTATGGAATTAATGTATGAACGTGAAACTTGTGGCGTAAAAGAACCATTTCTATGAAAGTATATTGGAAGGAAAAAAGAATATATATAGATTTCTATGCGTCCTACTGATTATAATTGTTTATTTAAAAAAAAAAAAACAACAACTTACCACCATTGAATTTGCAATACTTATAGATAAATGTGCACTAAACGTATACCATGATACTTAAAGTTAAACCCAATTTTGATATATCTTTTTTAAATGAAATTGTATGTTGAATGTAGAGAATAGTTAAAAAAATGCACTCGCCCCGTGTTAAGAATATCTTTTTAATTAGAAAACTAAAATAAAATGTAACGTTTTTCATTTATTTTAAAGAAACATTAATAACCCATTGGGTCAAATATTTGATTTATATATTAATGATAAGGTAAATAAAACTAATTAAGACAATGCGCAAATGAACGATGCAAAAAAAAAAGCAGAACGTATTAACAATTGTTTATTTGGATAATTTAAACGCGAAAAAAAAATAATTGGGACGATGAAAATTTATACAGTAAAATAATGCGTTTTATTGCCGGTTGATTATTTATTTATAACGCGATTAAAAAACATATATTCGAAGTTATTTATTTATGTTATTAAGGTATGAGAAAATGAATGTTTTTTAAGAAAGGTGTATTAAAATGGAAAATAAATTTAAAAAAATGAAGGCGGTGGGTAACCGATATGGTGTTACAACAACTGTTACAAGGTCATTTGTGTTTTATAATTATATAGATTGTTCTCCTAATGTGTCCTGGCGTCCAGATTGCATTTTTGAAATTCACCAGCTGTGGAAATCAGGCTTTATTACGGTGTATTCCAACTCCTGCTGTAGCTGTTCCTTTGAACCTTGAATGATAAAAATTGAACAGTCACCCTATCAGATAGATAGCAATAAAATACTAAATGTTTCCAGAAACTTATTTAAGCCACCTCGTATGTATGCATTTATGTACATATAATTAAGACTATATTTAGTGAAATATTTTCATATCTTTTTTTAAAATTAAAAATTGTTGAAAAAATTCTATTCGGCAATAAAATCTGTACAAAGAAAGTGTATACATAGAGAAATATGATTTCGAAATAGATTTCATAATAAAGTAAATGTTTAGGGGTATTTTAAGTTTGTAATTAGACAGCAACTATACTTACTAATAAGGCTTTTCATTTACTGAAAATCCTTGGTGCTTATGACTGATTATATATATATATATATATATATATATATATATATATATAATACCAGGGACACCTGACGTTACTCGGGATAAAGGAAGACCAGAAGTATTTCACAAAAGCTCTACACTTTAATTTTATAGAAACCATTGCCCATTTTTTCATCAAATTAATTGCTGTTCTTCTCTAATCTGAGATGTTACACAGTGCATTGAGAGAAACTTTTACATACTTCTCCGTATCAACTTTGTCCTAATAAAAGCTTTAAAATGGAAATGTTATCTGCCATGGGGAATTGTTATGCATACAGAAAGAATTTATTGAGGACGCCCCATTGACATATTACAGGACGTACTGTGTTGTAATAAAGGTTCTCAAATATTCTAGTGAACTGTTATAAAAGACGGGGTGTCCTTTCTTTAACAATATCTTTTCAGTTTTCAATACTTATCGGAGGCATTCCGATGAAAAATATATCTATATACACTAACAGAAACATGGCGTACATTTGTATGAAATTTCAAAATAATCGAATAAATAATCGAATACGCTATCGCAATGGATATACATATAAGACAAAATTCCTTTATTATAAACGAAGATATATATATATATATATATATATATATATATATATATATATCAATAAATTGGTAATTATGAAAAGCCTGAAAAAGTTCTCAATACAATGGTAGAGCAAATATCTCTCTCTCTCTCTATATATATATATATATACATATATATATATATATATATTTCATTCAATAAAATAAAAAGCTATAGCAACCATCTAAATGACTACCTTAAATACAGTTCCTGATTTCAAAAAAAGAAAAACTAAAAGATTCATCTGCCTTACTTTTAATGCTAGGTTTATTTTTGGTGTCTTTTCAATTCAATAGAAAGCCTCCTAAATTTGCTGATGAGGAGACCGTGCTTAACAAAAAAACTATGTATAATTGTTCTACGTGACTTCATGTATACCACAAATAAAAAGCACGGATTTCCGAAACGATAGTACAGATAATTGACTTTGTTGTTGTTCCTTCTTATGAAACTGATTTTTAATTTTATTAAAATTTGATTTTTAAATTTAAAAATATTTTTTAAAATTTTTAAATTATAAATCACATTACCTAATATATATATATATATATATATATATATATATATGTATAAAATTTGCTCTACAAGAGTATGAAGAAAAACGGTATTATAATATATACATATACACATATATATAATTACAACACCGTTTATATATTTTTTCTTCATCATAATTAAACTTCCTTTGAAGTCTGTGAAATTATCGGATCGTTAAGACGTTTCGGTAATCGAAACATATGTAACTAAGTAGATAAACGGTTATATATATATGACAGAAAAAAATTAAAACTGTAAATTGAACTTTACAATCAAAAATTGTAGTTCGACTGACTACTCCAAAAAACAATTTACAAATTTATATATATATATATATATATATATATATATATATATATATATATATATATATATATATACTAATGCTGTAACGATATTTTTATAGTAATTTTTGTGGAACTCCCTTTGTAGCAATAACTATTCAAAATCGTCTGGAACAAGAGTCACGTTCAACTGAAAATCCAGATGTAATAATGAATTATGCTAATGTGAATATCTGTACAATGTCATATTTTCTACTGTTTCTCGCAGGCGAATAAATTGGCGATCTGTATTATTTAGAATTCGAGCGTCCGACGGCATCATTTGCATTTTACACCTACAATCTGCTAGCGCACATTATTGCGTTCGTGAAACTCGTATTGAATCATCTTACCATTTCTTATGTTACAAATGTAATTAAAACAAGATTTTTTTCTATTCCATTGATCGTATTTTGTAATCTTTTCATTCGAACTGATAGATCTAACAGATTATAAAACAACACCTGTTTCAACTTACTGAGGCATTCGAATATCAAATGACAAGAAAGTAAGATTTGATTTCTAATAACCAGTTATGACATAAAATATCGATTACCTGTCTCTTCTCATTCGGATTATACAACATTCGATTCGATAACAATCCCTTCTCAATTGGCTTAGATGTCGCTTAATGTGGACGTTGTCCCAGAAATACCGATACCTTCCTATACATGATCGAAATCAGTTTATCTTATCGATTCGTGAGACAACCACAATTTTAAATTAAATGTTTTCATAATCAGTAGTATTTTACACTCGCTATTGCAATTTAATCCAAGCTCATAACAGCAACAAACAACTATGATCCATTTTAATGTGAGATGATGTATACTTTTTCCATATCTAACAGCGCTTACAAAACATATGAATGCCGCAAACCAAAGTGTAGAGGTCCCAGTTCCTTACCTTTTTTTTCTCATAAAGAGAACATATCGAAACTCTGGACCTAAATCCCAAATTGCTTAGTAAGTAGTCAGTAGGGAGTATATTAACTAATACAGATGAAGCAATCCCCGGCGAATGCTACATATAAAATAGACCTACTTTTCTCTTCCAAGGGTGTAGTCATTTAAAAACTGTCTTTAGAAGATGTCTCGCGAGTAGAGTTTTAAAATAATTTAGAGGATGTTATCCAACCAGCAGTAAATATATTTTAGGTTTTATTTAATTTTAGATGATATATAATCTTTATCGTTGAAGTAATCATATATCATCTCAAGTAAAGAAATTCAAATATATGTTCTCTGCGGTCACATTGATTTTTCTAGCCTAAGAATATATTCTTAAACTACATATATTGAACCCGAAAGAAACATAAAAGTATAACAACGAAGCCGATAGAACAGTACTGTCTAACTCTAAAAATCAAAGAATATGGACCAAATAATCCTGAAAAAAAAAATGATATTGTGAACAACGTACAAGCTACCAAAGCAATAACAAAAAAAAAAGAGGAATAAATGCCCGGGAGGAAAATGTACTACAATATAACGTAAAAGAGAATATAACCTCCGAATGGATCCTTTTTCTCCCACAAAAATAGAACGGTAATGTCTAGAAAGATCGTATCATTATGAAAATAAACTTTTCGCCTAGGGGGTAAAGATGGGCCGAATAAGATGATATCTAAAAAAGCGAACAGACACTACAATATTGCTTGGTAATAGTAGGACAAAACCGTTTGTTTGGCGTGGAATAAATACATTGAGGACATTGTGAAAGTTGCTACAGGGAAATCTTCCCTTTATCGTGCTGTCTCCGCTATCGTGAAAAAACCTACTCACATCTGAGAGTATCCTCTACCTTTATAAGGCAACCATCCTCTTATTATAGAGTAGTGTTGCTACATTTGGGCTAGCGCATCTACCATTAGTCTCTCCTTTCTCCTTTCTCTCTCTCTCTCTCTCTCTCTCTCTTGGATAGTGTATAAAAAACGAGTCTGCAATCTAATAGTTTCTATGTTGTAAACCAAGGTTCAACCCTTGTTCAACTGCCTCGATATTTAATCCCTTTGCCTGTTGTAGAAGTATTTTAATGGAATGTGCTCTGATGAACGCATTGCATTGGGCCCCATCGTACATATTCCCAACGGACGCGCTTGCCAACGAAATCACCCCTCTTCACTGTTTAGGTCCTTAAATATCAGAAAGTATTCTACTCCTCTAGCTTCTTCCCTTGACAAACAAAACATTAAAATTCTCTTCCTGTTACCTACTCCCCAAAATTTACTGATATGCAGAAGTTCAACTGCAACGTAAACCAGCATCTTAGTCATGGTTCCAATTGGTAGCGCCTTATGTACAAGTTACAATATGGTTTGTTTAGCGTAAAGGTGAGAAAAATATTTGTAAAAATAGAAACTTATCAGAGAAAAAAATATATTTACAGAGAAAATTATTTATGTTTATGTTATGTAATATTCGCTCTGTATAACATGGCGGGTTGTATATTATGTACGAGTATATAACTCGTGTAGTGTCTAGTGATATAAAACCTACACGACAACAGATGCATTTTATCAACGGATATCTAACAAAAGGGACAAATAATTGTTCTCTGGCGTTGTAACATTGGGGCAATCGGAGAAACATACCATTGTCCGTTACTGATCTGGCCTAAGGATCCGCGGAATAGCTACAAAGATTAATCGCAATCTCGGATTGTTGTTTCAGAAACTTATATTACCGAAGTATCCCCATTGGAAAGCTGTAGTTGGTACTAGTCCAATGCAGTCTGATCCCTTCTATTGGAAGCCTACGCCGTTAGACTTGATTCGCTTTCTGTCACTCTCGATTCATGACGCAACTAACTAACTTTCTAAAGTGTTGCTAAACTTGGTACGTCATGTATGTACGCAACCAAATATCCTTGCCTAGGTTTTGTTTACGTATCTTTGTTTATTTAAACTAAACATTACAATCCTATTTCTTGAACAGTTTTTCCAAATATTTTATTATTTCTATATTTCTAGCTTAATTATTTCTACATTAAATTCCACTCTTTTTTAAAAAAATGTTTCTCTGTTATCGAAGCAATTTGTTATTTGCATAACAAATTCCAACAAAAATTTAACAGCTAGCCATAATTCTCCCCAGAATGTGCTGCTGCTATCGCGCACAGAAATCACTTTTTCCATAGCTACGAACGTAATAGATGTACTGAGACTAAAACTGTTTTCAGGACTACCAGCAACAACTGTAAAAGAGTAATAAAAATGCAAGAGCGCTATATGCTCAGTCCGTCAAACCCAAAGTAGCTGAGCAGCGGCTTGGTTCCCACCAGTTTTGGCAAATAGCAAACAGGATCCTGAACAGAAGCGTGTGTTCTATCCCAACAATCATCAATGGACCTGAGGTCATCTCGTCAGCATCAGACAAGGCAAGACTATTTGCCATTAAATTTGCAGCTAATTCTACCACATGCGACGAAGGCCATCAGCTCCCCACATTTCCTCCTATAACAGACAACACGCGATGTAACATAAAAATATCTGTGCGTGAGGTCACCAAGCTCATTAAGAACCGTGATTCCCGTAAAGCAATTGACCCTGATTGCATTCTAGTTATAGTGTTGAAAAAGCTCCAACCAGAACTTCCCCCATACTTACAAAACTGTTTAAGCGTTGCCTTAAGGAGAGGTACTTTCCAAACCCCCCGAAAACTTCATCAGTATGCCCTGTATTCAAGAATTCAGGTGAAAAGTCGTCTACGTCTCAGGACAGACCAATAAGTCTCCTGTGTGTCGTGATTAAGATGTTGGAAGCCATACTAAATAAAGAAGTAGTCAACCACCTCAGAGGAAACAACCTTGTTAGTGACATGCAATATGGTTTCTGCTCCGCAAGATCTACATCAGATATTCTAACGGTTATATCTCATAGAATTAGTGAATCTCTTGACAAAGTCTTCCTTTCCATGGCAATTGCTCTTGACATATCGAAGGCCTTCGATAAGGTATGGCATAAGGGGCAGCCTCCAAAATTTCCAGCTACGGTATCACTGGATATGTTTTCTCAATTATTAAAGCATTTCTCTCCGATAGGTTCATAAGAGTAGTGGTGGATGGGCCAACAGTATTAATGCTGGAGTTCCTCATGGGTCCATCCTGGGTCCAACTCTTTTCCTGATCAACATCGATGATCTCCCAAAATACATACTTAAATCATCGGTGGACATCTCTGCTGATGACACGACCATCTATTGCAACACATCAAAGGCCGTAAATGACAAAGTTCTCTCTGATTCTTTTTCCTCTGATTTTAAGCGCGTGGTACAGTGGTGAAGAGGTGGCTGGCTACTTTTAATGCATCTAAAACCAAACTTCAATCTTTACATCATCAACGCTCTTCTCCACATCTGGCATCAATTGAAATGGATGACTCTCGTCTTGGGGAGGCTCGATTTTTTGACAAGCTTCTGGGTTTGACCTTTACTCTTGATCTGAAATGGAACATCATGTCTGTTGCCAAGGACGCTGGGAAAATGGTAGGATCCTTCTACCGTTCCAGAAGATATTTCACTACTGGTGTAATTATCTATTTGTATAAAAGCCAAGTACGTCCAAGGATAGAGTACTGCTGCCACATATGGGCAGGAGCTGCTATACGCAGTTTATCCTTCCTTGACAGAGTACAAAATAGACTTCGTGGCTTACTGGGGGATGCCCTTTTCTCTTCCCTGCAGCCTCTTTCCCACAAAAAGACGTTGCGAGCCTGTCTTTGTTTTATCGTTATTTCCATGGCAAGTGCTCATCTGAGCTCAAATCTCTGGTCCCTCCTCGCCAATGTTTAAAAAAAAAATACCCGTCTAGCTGAAACTACTGTCATTAATTTTCCCCACTCTTTATCTGTGCCAAAATCCAAACGTAGATTCCATGAGCAGAGCTTCTTTCTTATAAGTGCTCGTGGAACTCTCTTCCGGTTGCCTGTTTCCCACCTGACTACAACTTTGATACCTTCAACTCCAACATAAATAAATTCCTGACAAACCGCCCTCTTTAGTAAGGCACTATATCAAATCTCGAATACTAATGATTACTACGATATTATCTCATTGATTATTGTACATGCAATAACCCTTATCCACGAGTGGCTTCCGTGCCTTGATAAGTGGTGCCCCCCATGCAAAAAACAAAACAAAGCATTGTTACCAGTTCGAATGTCGGTTAGTCATATGTTTCCCTGGATCATCCGATCTTGCTCGGGTCATTATATGATAACACCTCCTTCACAACAGAGTAGGAAAATATGGGATTACTCCCATCTTATAAAGAGAAATGGATGCCCGCATGTATTATACTATAGATACAACAACACTTCAAAGCTTCTTGTTTCAACCACAAAAGACAAACTAAAGCATGAAATAAAAGAATGTTTATTATTATTATTTTTATTATTTTTATTATTATTATTATTATTATTATTATTATTATTATTATTATTATTATTATTATTATTGACTCACATGGAGCTTTCACACAAATCAACAAACAATCTGATTGGAAACCTGTGGTGTTCTCTGGAGGCTGAGTGACAACAAGTCTCCCCAGACGTTCAGTTCTCTCTATTTCCTTCGATAGTATTTGCAAATTAATTTGCATCATCGCAACAGCCGCTTACTATTGATTTCAAGCCGGTAGTGGCCATTGGTTTATACTGGAATTTGAGTGGAACTAAGCCTCCCCAAAGTCCCAGTTCTCTTTGCGCTTGTGTGGCAAAAGCTGTGAAAATGAGGGCTTACCGTTCAAACGACCTGGGTGTGCGTGTGTGCTTTGTCATCGCTGCGAATCTAAGATAAGAAAAGAATTCCAAGATGACGCCGATGGCGTTTTGTAATGGAATGATCTCGGAAACTCTCGCAAAATCTCGTGCATATATGCAAATCAGTTGGTCTTCGACAACTATAAATTCAGGTCATTTTTGAAGGCAAGGGGGGAGGAAAGAACGGCCGGTTGGTAATTGTGTACGCTGGATCGTGTTGGTGGCGTGTCACCGTGTCTATGTGTGTAATGATCGAACCGCTTTCCTGTCCCTTGCACTTTGGACTCTGAATTCGTTTACATTGGACTTGCACATTGGACTTGCACGTTGAACTTTGAATTGGTTTACATTGGACTTGCACATTGGACTTTGAATTTGTTTAGATTGGACTTCAACTTCAAGCTATTTCGGCAAATATCTCCGATATGGACAAGTTCGACCTGAAATTGATCCCAGAATTTGACGGCTCCCCGGATGCACCGTCGGGTCCCCGGATGCACCGTCGAATGGCTAGAGAAAGCTGAACGTGTTTGCCGGTTGTGCAAGATAAAGACCCAGCTATAGTCAGCCCGCTTAAACTCACCAAGGGAGCCTATGCTGTGTATCAGCAGGTCGGGCATGACGCGACTATGGAACAAATTAGAGGCCTTGTACGGAGCATTTGGAGCGGACCCTTTTGTTGCCTGGCGGCAATTTTCTGGACGACGGCTTGGGCCAGGGGAGACGGTGGATGTATATCTGGCCGACCTGAAGAAGCTTGCCGCCCCCGTCGGGGATGCAATCCACCGTATACTGGCGTGCGCCTTCCTGTCGTGGCTCCTGGAAAGCGCCAGTCGACTGCTGCGGGTGTCATCGAGGTTCAATGAGCTTGGATTAGTAGAGCTATTGGCTAGAGCCCGAAACATCATGGAGGACGACGAGGAGCCCGTCTCGGCGGCACTTGAGGCATTGGAATCGCCTGTAGAGGGCCGACGATGCTATAAAGGTGGCGGCCCCAACCAGTTCGCCAGGGATTGTAGAAGTGACGCAGAGCGCGCCCCGGATTATGGAGCAGGGAAGCGGGTGCGTTGTTACCGTTGTGGCAAGCCAGGCCATTTAGCTCGGGGGTGTCCGGGAAACGAGCAGAGGGAGGAAGCCGCGACGCCGGCACCCTCCCCAAAGCAGTTGTGAACAAGGCGCTCCATGAAGTAATCGTGAATGTTGACGGGCGCAAACGCTCAGCGCTGGTTGATACCGGGTGCACCCAAACCCTGATACGCAAAGGATGTTGCACCGCGTGGAAGGAACGGAAGGTCCCGGTACTAACCGTTGGGAGAGGTTCGCTGATGTGTAGTGGGGTGAGCGAGATCTACGTAAGCATTGGCAGTGGCCCCCCCCGGTGACTGTGAAGGCGTTGGTGGTCGAAGGGGAACTACTGGTGTACGACCTTCTTCTTGGAATAGATTCCATTACACGGCTGGGCGGAATCACCATAAACGGTGCCGGTAATGTAAGGTTCTCCTAACTTAAGACACCGGTCTGCGCAGCCATCACTCGAACGCCTTGACCGTGTCCTGGAAGTGGTCGGGTGATCAGCCACCAGTGCCCCTGCGGAATCTGCTGGCGGAGTATCCCCCTCCCGCACATCTTAGGGGGCAGTACGAGGCAGAGATCCAAGTTTGGAAAGACAATGGCTGGCTGGTCCCGTACCTGGAAGATCAATTTGGGCCCCCAAAGGGGTTGATTCCCCTGATGGCTATCGGGCAGGAGAACAAATAAAAAGTCCGACCCGTCATTGACTACCGGGAACTCAACGAACACGTTGATCCGCACACGGTGGGTGCAGACGTCTGTGCACACACACTGAGAGAGTGGCGGCAACAAGGGGTGGACGCAGCAATGTTGGATTTGCGAAGAGCTTACTTGCAGATACGCGTCGAAAAATCGCTGTGGCCGTACCAGACGGTCAAGATTAAAGGGACACGTTATTGCTTGACGATGCTAGGGTTCGGCCTGAACGTGGCCCTAAACACCATGACGGCAATCATGCAAGCGCTCCGCCGTCAGGACGAAGCCGTGCAACAAGCGACATCGTCATATATCGATGACATCTACATGAACGAGAGCCTCATGCCTGCACAGAAGGTTAAAGAACACTTCGAAAGCTTCGGGCTAAGGTGCAAGGAGCCGGAGCGACTGCGAGATGGAACGAAGGTGCTTGGCCTTCGCGTGAGCGGCAGCGCAGACGGACTTCGCTGGGGAAGAGGTGGTGACGTTCCGGAAGTCCCAACTAGCGTCACGCGTCGTTGCGTCTTCTCCATATGTGGGAAACTGGTGGGCCACTTCCCCGTGTGTGGGTAGCTCCGGGTGGCGGTGGCTGCCATAAAGCGACAGGCGACTTCCATGACAACCGGGTGGGAGCTTGCGACCCCGCCCTGCAGAAAATGCTAGAGGAGATTTGGCCAGAATCTCCGAGGACGATCCGGTGCGAGGGAAATGGTGCGTCGACGGGAGCGAGTTTACGGTTTGGGTGGACGCCAGCACGCTCACCCTTGGTGTTGCTCTGGGGGTCAACGGATCTATCGTGGAAGATGCCTGCTGGTTTCGGCCAGAAAATGACGCCAGGCATATCAACCTGGATGAACTCGATGCCATAGTGAAGGGGGTCAACCTGGTGCTACAGTGGCAGGCCAGAGTCCTGCAAATTGTTACAGACTCCACATGTGTGTATCGGTGGACGACCGATGCCTTAAGTGGAAAGGCACGATTGGCGACGAAGGCATCAGGCGAAATGCTCATACGGAGGCGGCTTGCTACCCTAACCGAAACCATCGAGGAATACAAGCTAATCGTGGATGTGACGCTAGTACAGTCCTGTCAGAATCGCGCGGATCGGCGGACCAGAGTGCCGCGCCGTTGGCTGGACCTGCCGAAAGAAATGGAAGAACCGGCACCTGTGAACTGCGCCGCGGTGGGGCGTCGATTCAAACCAGACCATGTTGCTGACGTCCATTGCCAGAGTGGGCACCCCGGTGTAAACCGAACTCTCTACTTCGCTAGACTGGTCGACCCCTGTGTGTCAAGGAAGGAGGTAGAATCAGTGGTGAGGAGTTGTGAAACCTGCAAGTCGATCGATCCGGCGCCTGCCCGGTGGAAGTAGGGAAAACTGAGCGTAAAGAACAATTGGGACAGGCTCGTGGTGGACGTGACCCACCACAACAGCGGGGATTTTTTGACGATAATTGACTGTGGACCGTCTTAGTTTGCCTTGTGGCGGCCACTTCGCCGACAGGGCGCGGCCGCCGTTGTCCAGGACCTAGTCAGTGTCTTCCTTGAGCGTGGCCCTCCTTCCGAAATACTGACCGACAACGGCACCGCTTTTGCTAGCGGGCAGTTCAAGCAGTTCACAGACGGCTGAGGTGTACGACTACGATTTCGGTGCGCCCATGTGCCTAGCGGGAACGGGATCGTGGAACGGAACCACCGGGCTATCAAGACCATTGCAGCTAGGAAGGGGTGTACATTGCCTGAAGCGTTATACTGGTACAACGTAACCCCTAAAGACGATCTCTCGCCCTCTACCGCGCCGGCTGAGGCGCTGTACCGGTACCATGTCAGGGTGAAAGGGTTAGAGGCCAGCCCTCTACCCGAGCCAGAGGCGACACGAGATAGTATTAAAGTGGGGTTCTATTATTATGACAAACACAAATCTGAATGCTCATTTTCTATAAAAAAAATTTAGCAAGCAAGTAAAATGGAAAAAGGAAGAGTAAAAGTTTATGCAGTTAGTTTTATTTATTTTAATAATTGACTTATAATTTCTCTTTGTTTAAATTATTTTCCAAACAGTCAATTAAAAAAAATCAGCGCCAACCCGCTTGCTTATATAATAATTTAATACATATTATCATATTTTTGTTCGATTCATCTTGTAATTTAAACCTACTCTTCGGATATTGTAAATTAATCTCCAAAGTGGATCTAGTAAATGAGTTCATCCATGCCCTGCTATAGACTTCATCCACTTAGCATCAACTTTATAGGTTTGTTTCATAAGTGACTCGTCAACTTGCGCCTACTCAATCGGTAATGGATGCACGAAATCGCCATTTCTACTGGGCAATGAATGTATAGATGATATAAGCATCCATCTTTTATTGCATATATTCCCAAGGCGAGTTGAAATTACTTTTAACTTAACAAAAAACATTCATTTAATCTATACTAAGTATAGTATTTAGCTTTTTTCAACAGTTCGAAATAAATTTAATGGAATATAGAAAATTTATTGTGGATGATTTTTCGACCACCATGTAACGCTGGCTCCCCCATTCTCTCTCTGTGTGTCTTCCTCTCGCATGGGGAAAGTTTCTGATACAGCGGCAGAATGTTATACGTCCAATCAGCATGTTGTTTTATATTTGCAGTAATTGGTATTTCTGAGCGATTCTTTATTTCTATCTTTACACCTCCTGATGTCTTTTTTTACATGGATGTAACCACTTATCAAGGCCGGGAAGCCACTAATTTAGCTAATAAGCTATAATTTGGTGTAGTGTCTCGATACTATTTTAGTGGGATCTGGCATGGTAAAAATATTTCTCTCTTTATCTTTCTTTCACTCTACAACCTTTTTTAATTAATTCAGCTTGTTTCCCACTAAGCCTTTCAAACTCATGATAGAGAGTAAAAACAAATTAAAATAAACTCGAACCTTATATATATATATATATATATATATATATATATATATATATATATATATATATATATATATATATATATATATTCACGCACACATATTCGTCCTTTCCCGACATGGGTTGGATTTTAAAAAACTGTCTTTTTTCGCACGATCTATGACTTTTTCTTTTATCACATTTTTATTTCAATTATCCTGAAGATGTCCTCTGAAACAAGGACGAAACGTTGATTTTTTTTTAATAATTTCATTCGGTTTTTTCTATTTTTTCTTTAAACATATATATATATATATATATATATATATATATATATATATATCCCTACTACAATATCTCTGTGTTCCAACTTTTGGGAGGTTAAAATCTTACCGTGGGAGACCAATCCAATCGTTTATTTCTCTTGTGAAACTGCCATTGACTCAAATACTCTATCAGACTATAGATCCATTAATCAATCCAGCTTTAATATTGTGAGCTTCAGATTTATGTCCATAAATGACCACTTGGATAGACCTTACAGAGAAAAGGATTTGATGATTACGAGAAGATTTTCAGCTATTTTTAATCTTACAAAGTAAAGCTTTGTGCTCGACCAATCAGATACCTTTGATATAGGTCAAAAGTTATTTGTCTAGAAACGAAGCTTTTTCCATGGTTTAATAATCCTGTGTAATATTACAGTAAGCACATTAGCCGTTGATCTGTCTGGACTCACTTTTGTCTCAGCTAAATAGTTTAGTTATACTGAACTTGATGATAACTTCTCTATCCATCACAGATTCATTTAATTCACTCATGAAATACAGTAGGCTTATTAATCCGTACCAAAATGCAAACGACCGATACTCAGAATTTTTAATATTGCATACACGGTTGAGGTTTTACAAGATGTTAGGACTCATTTTTTTCTTAAAAGCAGCGATTGAAAAACGTCATTAGTATTTGAGCTACTGCTGTTTGAAGTCTTTTTGAGCAGGATAATTGGGATGTTGTCAGAATCAGTGGATTTGCTGGAGTTTCTTCATAAGATTACAGATATCCTGGAAAATATATAAATGGTGCTGAGAATATAGTCAGTCCTGTGCGAAAACACGTGATAGCTCGTCATTACCTCACGTGATGATTAATGCGAAGTACTTGGAGAACAGTTTGGTTTTTAATCACCTCAGGGCTGATCATAATAAAATCCGGTCTGTTATGCGCCAAAGCATATGGGAACCAAGCCTCTGCTCAGCTACTTTACCTTTTGAAGTAAGGCTAAAACCGCTCGTATTTGTTGATGAGCTTTCGGCAGTGATTGCTAACAGACCTTATGCGACTTCAGTTTTTGAACATCTGTTTCGTTTAAAACAATTAAAATGTTGATATCTATGTTCAGTATACGGTTGGCTTTTTAGTTACGGTAGACGTTTTAGAAGCTATATACTTATCTTTGCCAATAATAATTCATTATATTTAGCCTGAGGCTATAGAGTTTATGCAAGGCTATGGAGCTTATGCAAGGCGTTTGTTGTAAAAGAAGTAGGGTGTATGATAAATTATAACCCTTTGAAAAATTACAGCACTTATACATGATATACGTGGCAGGAGCAAACGATTACAGGTCGCCATTTGATAATTGAATTAGGAAAGTGTCAATGTGGTAATTTTCAAGCTAATATCTCTCGTCGGTCTGTCGGTAAATGTGCTTTTAGTTTTTTATGCTTATTGTTTAATGGTTTACGCGGAAATGATGCTTATTGAGATTTACTTGTAGTTTACGATCGTAGTACTTAAATGCTTTTAGATTGTGCTGCTACAGCAGACTTCTGCGTGTATGCTAGCTTGACAAACGTGCAAACGAATGTGCTCTGAAAGAGTTTGGAACTTGTCAAAGAATGCTGGACAACATCAATGCCAGAAAATTACGATTTTTGGGACATGTGGCCAAAACAGACGGCCTAACTAAATAACTGCTCTTTGCACAACCCCTGGCAAAAGAGACGTGGAAAACCAAAAACAAGAATGTCATAATATTGCCTGATATCGACGACATAAGCATGGCTAAGTGATTCAGAATGGGTAGATCAGATAGATAAACGGAATACATGTTATTAAATTTTGAAGCGTCGTCTAACACTTGCCACTCATATTTCCGTGGCCTACAAGCCTGGATAAATGGTGGTTCTCCAAGTACAAGAGTATAAGCATTGTAGGCGCTATTTTCTTATTCCCGTTGTTTTTCGATAATTTTGTTTTGTTATGATTCCTACAAGTACTCATACAATAGAAACATAGGTGGAACAATTCCCTCTAATAAGTGTTTTATGTATTGTAGGTAGCATTTTATAATTTTTAAAACACTGACTGACGTTTAAATGTCAAGACACACTACTGAAGACATATCACCAAAGCTAATATATTAGTGTTGCCGATTGCCTGTGAGAGAATCTTGGCCACCTATAATATTAACGCACTTGGGTTAACCAAGAATGAAGGTGCGATTTTTATGCATGACATTTATTTTTACTTTGCTCGTAAGATGTGAAATAATTTTTGATTGAAGAGACTGAAAATATGAAATGATAGAGAATGATAAAGTGATAATGTAAAGGAATAGAGGGAAAGAGAGAGAGAGAGAGAGAGAGAGAGAGAGAGGTGTGTTATAGTGTAGACACGTTGACCGGAAGTAAAAGATCAGTTGATTTGATTACGCGTGAGTCATGTGATCAGGTTAGCTGAATCGTTGAGATTTGATTTGGACTCAGAAGACAACGGACGGCTTCCCGTTGTCTCCTCCTCTTCACTGGGGGGGCGAACGCTGACGTGTGTAGAAGGAGAACCGACACAGGCCAATTTCACTTTCCACTTTCTGCAGGACATCTGGGAAAAGTGAAATAAACTATAGAACTAATTCCTTGTCTTGGAGTGATTGCATCTTCATCCAAAAACAGGTATCAAGTCTCCCTCCAGGACGAGAAATTTCCAGATGGTCCAACATCGAAGAAGCAGAGGTAGGTTCTGAAAATACATGTCACTCACACACGATTCCCTTTATGATACAACATGAATATATAATATAACACGTCATCTCTTCTAATCCATTATTAGAGATGATGCAACAAACACTTACAATCTTTTATTATTAGAGACAATACAACAAACATATCCCTTATGATACGACAACGTAACAAAGAGGAGGAATAGTACGAAGACAAATAGAAGGTAAAAGTTAGAAGAATGACACCATATAGAGAGAAAATAGAGATATGTATAAAGATGTGGTCCTACGATATACACGTATATTTTAACTTTTATCGTAATCATGCAAGTGTTTATACAAGGGCAAATGCATGTTTTTATGCCAAGCTTAAACTCTTAACATACACAACAAACGACCATATGTTGGTATGCATAATATTTAAAACAAAAAAAGAAGTATTATGACCATTTACTTAATGTTAGATTACATGCGACACATTATCATGTAAAGAAAAATAATTTTCTGATTTTTACACAGTTATGTCCCTTACATCGACCCAAATTGTGTGTGTGGGTATGTCCAGATGAGAGAAACATGGTGTGCGAAAAGTTAATAATATATTACAAAACGGGGCAAAATTATACAAAATCGCAATTTTTGGCAGCATCGCTGCATATATCCTCCGAGGAGAGAAATGCTTACATGATAGAACGTGAATGCTTACTAGACACTATCCTCGAGTGTCCATGTATCTATGTGAAAGTGTTTGTCAGAACAGCTTGATATGTAAATAAATATCCTTACATGTAACTATATATTAAAAATAACATATTAATCCTGGACCAAATAATATTTTTTCGTTATGGTTGGCCCATACTCCCCTTTTCTTGAAGTGATACCGTGATGAAGTATAAAGTAGTCCTTTAGGCCGAGTAAAAAGTGTTTGATATTAGTTTTATTTTTGAAAAAAATATGGGATTATACCATTTGCAACAATATATATGGCGTATGAAATCCGATGAGATTTGAACTGAACATGTATTCTTACATAGTTGCAGTATCCTCTCATGCACCATTCCCTTCGATAAAACTCCATCTTTCCAAACAGGGTGATGAACCTGCGGCAATTATTCTGATAAGTACAAGGCCTACCTTACACACCATCTAACCAAGAGCCGTTGCTTCTATTTCAACCGGAAACACATATCGAGATTGCATGCAAGATTTGTGTTACTTTCTTTTTTATGATTTACTTCTTTTTCGTTTTGTATGCGAGATCTTTGATTGTCGACGTATTTTCTGTAAGGGTTTAAAAGTGCACTGGAAAAACAAAAACAAAAAAAGAAAAAGAATTGAAATGCAGCGCCATGAAAACCTTAACCCTGAAAACGCAGTTTTCCTACAGCTTCACTTGATCTGCGATGAAATCGGAATGTTTCCTTTTGTATGTATTTGCTTGTGAATATTGCGATTTATTGGTGATTCGATTAACTTCCAATGGTACAAATCAACGTAGGACGCACACGTCAAGGAATTCATCGATAATGTGTAGATATTCAGTGCCTGCACCACTTCTTCCAATAAACTGATTCCATTAACATGTTATAATTCTTCTGCGTTTGCATATTAGAAAAGTGCATGGCAATATGTAAAGAACTATATATATATATATATATATATATATATATATATGTATATATGTATATATGTATATATATATGAGGGATCTATTAATAATATATGTATATGTCATTATTATTATTATTATTATTATTATTATTATTATTATTATTATTGATGCTTAAGGTTGAGACCAACTCTGATTATGTGAAACGTATGGATAGAGAATGGGCAGAGGAACTTGCTAGGAAGAAAATGCATGGAAGATTCTTCCAGGATATAGCAGAAGTGGCTGATGAAAGATCATGGCAATGGCTTAGAGCTGGGTATCTGACTGATAGTATTGAATCTTTTGTTTGTGCAGCACAAGAGCAGGCATTAAGAACGCGATTGTTACAAAAAGTGGTTTTAGGAGAGGAAATTGCTGCAGAATGCCGGATTTGTGGTAAGACCTCAGAATCAATTGCGCACCTTGCAGCAGGATGTAGTGGACTGGCCCAGAGGGAGTGCCGCAAAAGACACGATCGAATGGGACTCCGGATATATTGTGAGGTGTGTAAGAGGGTTGGGGTGAAGTGTGCTGGAAAATGGTTTGAGGGGGTGCCTGATGAAGTGAGAACGAGTGCGGATGGTAAGGTAGAGGTATGGTGGGACAAAAGTGTCATAACGACCAAGCAATTGGAACATAATCGTCCGGATTTGGTCGTCATTGACAAGGTCTCAAAAAACTGGCAGATTGTAGCCTTCTCAGTACCCTGGGAGAGGATTGTGAGAGAGAAGGAGAATGAGAATGAGAAGTGAGACAATTATGCCCCATTGACCTTGGAGATAATGTGTATACACGGGGTTAAAACACAAATAATCCCGGTCGTAGTTGATACACTAGGAGTAGTATCAAACCGTCTGGAAGGACAATTGAAAAAACTACAAATCCCCGATGTTTTAGACGGCCTTCAAACCTCTGCAATTATAAGTACCAAAAACATCCTTAGGAAAACCATTGATCTTTGACGCTCCTGGTTTGAAGCTGGGGTTAAGGGAAATCCTCTGGAAATGAATCCCATCCCTTTCCAGAGAGACGTTCATAAGCGAAATCAGAATTATTATTATTATTATCATCATTAATATTAATGATTTTGCACACAGATTAATCCGTTCTCATTTTAAACTGAGTTTTTCGATTCAGCAAATCTATTTTTATTTTTATTTATGAATCGTAAATTTACGTAAATCGATTGTTATCAAAATATCATTAATCTTATTTTAGAACCACAATTAAGCAATTTAATAAATAGACTGCATAAGCGAATATGGAAGGCGATTATACGTCGATAGTTATATTTATAACATGTGTGCATGTATTATAAAACGGCAGATATTTTAATTCTATAATTGCTATGATAGGATGTTATTTACCGTTCGCGAACCTACATGGATTATGATTAATGATGCGAGACAGTTTATCTCGTTTAGAAATATTCGTTTTGATTTTACGTAAAATGTATCCTCATCTGACACACATCACTTTCTTTTAAATACGCATTGGACAATGTTTTGGTAATTAACGTACACATATTTCATTGCATAGTAATTATAACACAAGGACATCCCAAATAATACCAATCCAATGAAATCCATTATTGCATTCGCAAGCATACAATAGTTACGAGGGTATTAGTATAATATAAAACATATGAAGAATAGCTTGAATGTTTTTGCTGTTTCCTGAACACATTGCAATGCCAAACTTATGCTTAATGAAGAAAAAGTACAGTACTTTAATGGAATGTTCTCTGGTGAGCTCATACCACTTATGCTCTCTCAGGAGATATACACCCGAGAAACCAGAGAAGCCAAATATTTCATCCTTTAAGTGTACGGACACCTAGGTGCTGTAAATTGTTCTATTTTAATAGTGTCTTAAGACTACTGGACTTCGAAACTCTTTTCCTGTTTTCTATTTCTCTACTACTGTGGTACTAGCATTACAAACATGCAGACGCCACTCAGCTCAAACTTTCCAGAGTCGTCTGTTAGACACAAATAACAAATATAAATTCCTACGGTTCAAAATGATTATCTGCTTTCTTGGGGTGTGAAGAAAAATTAAAAAAAAAATGATCATTTAATTTCGTTTTAATTTGTGTGCACAACAAATAATAATTATCAGTTTGTGGAGCATAAAATTTTTACTGTGGGTAGAGGAGTATTATGACTGTTTAGATCTCAGTTGATAAAAAATCAAGCTAACGATTTAGGCCTTCAGGTAAAATTACATTAATTCATATATTCCCCCCCCAAATCTAATTTGGATCAAGATGATCTTACTCCCCTCTATAGATCAGACGACTAATTGTGCTTCATGTGCAACCAATATAGTAATTATTAGCTATATGAAAACCTGCTCAACTTGTTGCTCCGGTCTGGCGTGGAAACTGCATTATATATACATATATATGCATATATATATATATATATATATATATATATATATATATATATATATATATATATATATATATATATATAAAATGGGTTAAGAAATTCCACCGAGAGAGCGGTGTATTTAGATAAGGGAGTGGTCACCAGAATGTGTATTTTTTAACATTATTTTATTATTCCGTGTTTTGGGTTTTCATTGAACATTATGTTTAGGTCATTGTAATAATGTTTTTATATCATTGAAATTGTTTTACACGCGTTTAAGGCGTTCCGTGAAGCGTTCTCTTCAGAAAGTATTTAAAATGTTTAGAATATATAAGAGATGTGTTAAAAACATTATTACAATGATCTAAACATAATTTTCAATGAAAAAACCGAAACACGGAATAATAAAATAATGTTAAAAAATACACTGTGTTGGTGCCCACCCCCTTATATACATATATATATATATATATATATATATATATATATATATATATATAATTATTTTACTATAATAATTAAATACCTACAGACACTAATGTTTCATCCTTTCGGGAATCTTCAGTGCAGGGTGTCACGATTAACACCAGTCGAACGATTCGAACCCTACAACACGAGACATCTCTGGCTCAATTAGCGAAGACCGTATCAATTCGACTGTCATTAACCGCGTGAAATAACATTGAATTTAAACATTTTAATTTTAAATATTCATTTACGTCAGTCAGACAGTGATTTAATCGTTATACGATGATCTATGCATGAGAGCTAAATTAAACGATTTTAATTCAACTGAAAGTGCTCAACGATAAAAAATGGATTTCTTAAAGGGGCTGTCATTATTATTTCTTTTACTGTAATAATTAAATACCTACAAACACTAGTGTTTCATCTTTTCGGGAATCTTCATATACATACATACACACACACACACACACACACACACATATATATATATATATATATATATATATATATATATATATATATATTGTTTGTCGCTAATTAGGCAGCACTTTTTCATTCAAACAAATCTTGATAAAGACAACGGAAAGATTTTGTTTGTTTGGACCTTTTTTATTCATGCAACATTTCCGATGATCTTTATAGTGTGTAGATCGACAAACTTGATACAAGTTCCATGTGTTGTTCAAAGTTAGCCGCGGTATTGTTTTTCGTCTTTCAAAGAAGACATCTTCAGGAGAGCTGTGTGTGTATTAGTGTGGTGAGTTATTTTTATTTTTATAGTAACAGCGTGATTGCGTGCGAGCGGTGTGTGCACAGTAGGAGTGAGGAGAGTCTTGTTCTGCAGTTACGCCTGGATCAGAAAAGGGCGGTTCGCGCTATAATAGAATATAATTTGATTAAGAGCAAGTATTTGTGTTTTAATGCATATAGTTGTAAGTATTTTTTATCTTCTTGGCCTTGGTGCCTTGGTGTATTATTTTTGTATTGTTTGCAATAATTTCTTTAACTTAGGAGAAAGGTAAGTTATGTACTTTTGAACATATTGCACTTGATTCAGTATTATGCATGGTAAGACAACGTGACAAGGTAGTCACTGTATAACCGACGTAACTAACGTAACTATTGGCTTTATTGTTATTATAGGAGCTGCACTCTCACAAGAGGCATTTGAACTTATAGAAAACGTGGATTGGTTCTAATGGTGTGACGCATTGGAATTACTACTAGATTTGTTGTTTTTAAACGTTTTTTCTAATCGTTTTGCTGTCAGTGATGGGAAACATACATGGATATTATTTTTCATGGTCTTCACTTCTAATTGAAAGCTCGGTTGAATTTGTTCTACTAGAATATATTAATGCTATTCTGATTTTTTTTAATTTCTGGTGGTATTTTTTAGGTTAGGAAGTATTGATGTTATTTGCTGGTGGACAACATTGTTTTGAAATCTGTTGTTGATAAATACTTACTTGATATTTTTTATCAGTGGATTTTCATTTAGTGGATTTTATTTGTTGATGATGGCTATTTTGTTACGGTGATGACATTTGCTCTTAAAATGAAGAAAACAATAATTAAACATGATGGGATCTTGTAGTTGGACGCGCTGAATATGGTGCTGGAAGTATCCAGGAGAACATCAAAGAAAAGGAATTTTGTTATTAACATTTAGATCTATGGTTAATTTTGACATAGTGTAAAATGGTTCTAGAGTGTTAGTATCTATTCGTTGTTGTCAACTAGAAAGTGTATGTCATCGATATATCGTACATATACAGAGGGTTGACTGGTGTTATGAAATGTCCGATTTTTAAAATCAGTCATGTAGAAATTATTGAAAACTTGCCCAGGAACTGAGCCCTAGACACTCCATCAATTTATGTATAGATTTTACGTTAGAGTCGGAGAAAGGTATATCAGTAGTTACAACTAATAGTGATTTTAAAGTATTACTTTGTTAATTTACAGGGGCATGATAGACGAGTTTCTTGGATATTGGCTAGAACTATATCTAGGGTTTCTTTATAGGTACATTATTGAAAATTCGTCCTACGTCGAAAGAAGAGATGCTTTCTCTATCTCTCTCTCCCCCTCTCTCTCTCTGTATGTATATATATATATATATATATATATATATATATATATATATATATATATATATATAACTACTTCATTTACTCATATTAATTAATATACAAAAGTATAAATTTATGCGTAAAACTTTAAGTATTTACTTCAAAATGTTCAATACGTGGGTAGAGCTAGTAAGTAAGTTATAAAATATATATGGCGATTAAGCTACACTGAATAATCCGCGTCGCATCCACTCTTTCTTCTGGCTTATGCATAAGCCTGAAGAATCCTAGAGTGGATGAAACGCGGAATATTCAATGTAGCTTAATCGCCATATATATTTTATAACTTACTATATATATATATATATATATACATATATATATAATATATATATATAGATAGATAGATAGATAGAGAAAGAGAGATAGAGAGAGAGAAAGAAAGAGTGTGAAATAGAGAGAGAGAAAGGGAGAGAGAACGCAATAACAAGATATAGAGAATATTGATAGAAATAGAGAGATGAAAATAAAGAGACGTTACGTAGCAGATATAACAAAGGTCTTTAGTTATATGGTATTACATTAAGAATAAGAAAACATAAAATCAAAAGCTCCAAACATATTTTCAGACTGATTCTTTACGAACGAAATATCTAAGATACTTCAAGTGGACTCATAAGCAAATTGGATATACGCATTTTAAGTGTTACGGAATTGGTACACTAACATATACAAAACATTTCCATTATATTCCACGGTAGATTGAATATTAGAATACATATTCAATTTATATAAAGATTCGCTTTTCTTGCAATAAGAAACTACTTACACATTGCACTAATAAAGTATATATATATATATATATATATATATATATATATATATATATATATATGAATGCATATATGCATATTAATATACGTGCCCCTAAATTATATTAGCATATGTGTGTACATATACATATATGTGTGTAAATAAATGTGTACATATATGTATATATATATATATATGTAGATAAAGGTTTCCAGAAATTTTATATTAATTTGCTTGCATATATAAAGTAAGCTATGTGTGCATATTTACATGCATACACACAATATATATGTGTGTGTGCGCGTGTATATATATATATAATACTATATATATATATATATATATATATATAATATATATATATATATAATAAAAAATTAACTTTCTTAGAATTATATATTTTGATTTTTGTAACTTTCTTAGAGTTATATATTTTTATTTTACCGTCAATGGATTATTTATCCTCCATCAGACTATCCATTCATGTGTAATCACCTTTTTCTTCAACATATTCCCTCTGCTTCACTTTTTTATTTTCAAGTAAGATATTTGAATTACTTGTTGTTTCATCAAATACTTTTGCATGCAAAATGCGATCCCGCATTTTGCTAATTTCTACCCTCTGATGAGAAGGAAAGTATTTCTTCAAAACCACGCGGATTAAGGACTATCCACTTATTTAGTGTTTCCTTTTCAGATAAAATATGTTTTTAACTCATTTCAAAATGTTTTTAGCATGTTTTATTAACTGTTTGCTCGTATATATATATATGTATATATATATATATATATATATATATATATATATATAACTTTGTAAAAAATCCACATTAAAATACATAAAATTAATTACATTAATATTGGTAAAAAGCAGATAACTCTACACGTAAGTAATGCAGGTTCTCAACTAGAGTAATGATGCAAATAATCATAAGAATACGCTTTATGAAATACAAAGGTGCCTTAATGTATGTAAAAGTTTACTAACAGCTATAAGACATTACAGAATATCACCAAGAGTTTAGTTTCTTGTAAAGAATTTTAGTAGGGTATCATGTTAATGTCATGGGCAACCTCGTATTTTAATATTCAATTATTTAGAGAGTTTTATTAAATTTATATGTATGTATTAGATGTCAATTAAGACATTTTATTTTAAGTTTCAATTTATTTTTTCAAGCTTTTATGCACATAGATGTTAGTTTTTTCTAAAATCAACATCATGTCATAGAATTGTCAGCAAATTCAGAGATGAGTTCTTGCACTTCGGTTTCAATATGGCAGAGGACGAGATATATAGGGATTAGCACAACAGTCTTGCCATTTTATGGCTATGGTATCAAATAAGTCTGGAAATATCCATTGAGAATAGTGCTGACAATATAACATATTAAATTCTGGAAGACAATTATAAGGCACGTTTTAATGATACTACTTGCTTTTTCGTAGCTCTCCAACATGTTAGTTTTAGTGTGAAATCGGAGGCTTTACTTTTGGAACGATCCTCGCATTTTATATTGTGTAAATTCTCGTAAAGCAGTTTAGAGAATAAATCTTAATTACAGCGTGGAATGATAAAAGTGTCGCCTTAAAAATGACGACAGATTTTAATCTCCACTGGATGAAAACCGTTTTTATTTTTGTTTATTGTAAACCATCTACTAATATGCCAGTTGTGTACAAATCCCAAGAGCGATAGGAGCATTTTATCATGTCTGAAAGTTACACAATATTCACCAACAACATTTGAAATGCGCTCTGTACAAGTTATGCTCCCTAGCGATCCAAATAATGAAAAAAGACCATTGCAAGTACCCTCAAAATGCAAAAGCGGGCAATTCAATGCGTGAATGCACATCTCAACAGAGTTTCCGGCCACGGTTATAGACTTTGGTACAGTGACCAGTTGGGGCCATGTCATGCCACCTCACATCTTCGAAGTTGGCTTGAAAGTCAACACCAAAGTGTACCTGGATGTACCGAAGAATGTGGTGATCCTTTGGTGCCATCAGGTAGCCGTTGGCAGACCGTTGGTGTACAACAGGACTCAGTGCAAGTCCATGTCCAAAGAAACCCAGACTTAGCTTAAGATCGAATATTAATATTTTGTACACTTCCCTCACTAGTCTACTTATCCTGTAATCTGAACACACTGGGCTACCTCGTTTAGTCATACGTCGAGACGATTATAAACATGCATTCCAACACCACCAAATCCAGTCCGATTGCTGCCATCCGCTGAGTATTTGCCGAGATTCTACCGACGCGAATAGAAAAAGGCATGCTCCCAATTCCCGACCCATATCGACGTGGGGATTGAGACATAAAGCCGCAGCATTTAATAGATATAAGATCTACTACAAAAGTTACCTGAACTGATTTTCAATGAAATTTTAAAATATGAAGCTGTAGCATTGTCTTCATCGGAGCGAAAAATTTATTGTTTTACCCTCTAAAATCGGACGGGTAATATATATATATATATATATATATATATATATATATATATATATATATATATATATATATATATAGTGACAATATCGATGTATTTCTGATATTCTGTAAAATTTCCAAGAAAAATATCGATCCATGTATATATATATAGGACTGCGGTATTGCTATTTGGTGAATAGATTCTGTACCATGCAGTATTTTCCGTGGGACTTCTCAGTGTTATTTTAATAGGTTATGTTACATTACTTTCTCATGTTTTGAAAAATATCGTGATCTCTTTTCGTACCTTACTTTATTTATTTGTCCTAGTTCAGTCAGTTCTACCAACATTTTCCACATATCTCAAAATACTATAATGAAAAGTCTCAAAAAATGATTCAAGAGTAAAGCCTGAACTTTAACTTCCAATGTCGAACCACATTACAAGGTCTCATTTTCCAACACCAGGGTTCAAACTTCCCAAATATTGAAATCCAATTACAACAGACCAAATCAGACCTCTTCTTCCCGTTTGAAACTGCTATTCGACCGACTGTTTGCGTAGATGATCTCGTGATTAATAGATACACTAACTATACAAAAAATCATACATCCTATCTCGGCATGGAATATGTACATACGTCAAAGATGGATTTTTCATGTGGAAGAGACATCTCTGGAGAAAACCAAAATTTGCTATATATGAGCTTCAGAGCAGAATTTGTGTCCATATTTGCCCTCTATTACTTATAGTAAAATTATTATTTTAAGAGCATCTTCAATAAAATTGACTACCTTTGTTTTACTCATTTTTTGAATTACATTCCCGTCTGTGGAAACTCCAATGTTCACAATGCTAAATGGGTAGCCCACTCAAACAAAACGAACAGTGAGAGGAAGGTTCTGTCATGATTTCTCAACGGCTTATGATCTACCTCAGATTGTTTATAAACCGACCGGTGTGCCCGACACTGACGGTTTTTTGCAAGTCTCGGAAGCCTAATTCTTATGACTTGCCCAGTTGTTAATCTTCCGTTCTCTCCCCGTTGTGATATCCCAACCACTCGGTTGTATGTTAAAATAAAAACAAAATATAATAAATCATTGGCCGCATTTCTCTATCGTACAGTATATCGATACGCTATGGCAGACTGGAGTAAATTTTCTTAAAATTTTAGCAGGTATTCTTTCTACCATTTATGTATAATACGGACGTGTTCTCTCTATTATCAGTTCATTCCCGATCGTAAATGTAGCAGAGATATCAAATTCGTTGCCAAGATGAATATCTCACTAATAATACAATCCCAAACTTGCTAAGAGACAAGTGCATCCTAGAATATAGTACCTTTTACACATTGAGGTTTGAGCTGTTCGGGGTGATCTATCCTCCCTTTACAGAGTTCACAACCCACTTCAAAATTTAGTAAGCGATGCCCTTTTCTCTTATGTGCTATAATTTTTCCACAGAAGAGACGTTGCGGGCTTGTCATGCTTAGTCGTTATTTTCATGGAAATTGTCTGTCGGAGCTCTAATCTACGGTCCCACTTTTGCCAATCTGTATCGAAAATTTTGGTGTAGCAAAGATCACTTTTCTCTACCCTGCAACGTCTCTCCCACAGAAGAGACGTTGCGAGTCTATCCTTGTTTTATCGTTATTTCCATGGCAGGTGCTCGTCTGAACTCGAATCTCTGGTCCCCCCTCGTCAATCTTTCACGAAAAACACACGTCTAGCTGAATCCACTGTGAAAAATTTCCCCCACTCTATATCTGTGCCTAAATCAAAACGTGGATTCCATGAACAAAGCTTCTTTCTTAGAACTGCACGCCTGTGGAACTCTGTTCCGTCTGCCTGCTTCCCACCGGACTACAACTTGGATGCCTTCAAGTCAAATGTTAACAAATTCCTAATGAACCGCCCCCTTAAGTAAACACTTCATCAAATCTCCACACTAACGTAATGTACTTGCAATAACCCTTATCCCTGAGTGGCTTCCGGGGCTTGATAAGTGGTGATTACTGTGTATAAAAATGTACTCACTCTCTATCTGCACATAACCCAAAATGTGAACAAACATTCTTTCCTCGAATTACCTTCCCTTGTGGAAATCAGTTCTTCATGTCTGCTTTCCAACTCACTACAATATAACCGTCTGGAAGTAAAACGTAAGTAAGTTCTTATTGAACTGTATTTTTACAGAATATAATAATGCAAGATCACAACGACTATCGATTACTATGCTATTGCTGTAATGACATTTTCACATAAACACGTATCCTCGAGACTCCTCTTGATCTTGATTATGGTTAACATATTTCTATAAAAAAGTGAAGATTTATATAATAATACTACCAAATAAACTGTTTTACTATAAAATCAACAAGAAAATTTGTACGGAGAAACATTCATATTAATCATTCTTTACTTTTGTATTTCTAACAATAGACTATATTACTATCATAATATTTATACATTACATCGTATTTCATGATTATTGAATATGTGTTACAGTATATTAAGCAATTCGTTGAATTCTACCCGAGTGATTGTTAAAGAGAACAGTACAGTAAGTCGAATAATACAAGCTGTTATAACATATATTTATATATAGAAAGACATCAAGAAAGAAGAGAAGAGAGAAGTAACATTTCTCCTCTTTATATAGCAATAATCTTTTCAATTTCGATTGATTTTATGCTGCTTTTCTGAGAACTGAATTTAATATTGCATATTTAATAAAATCGAACTACGTATAAGAATGTAAACAGACTGTCAATATAGTATTTATCATAAGACAGTTCGAATATATACAAGATGTTGATTTTAAAACATCTTCAGACATGCATATTTGTAAAAATATTCCTGCATTCATACTAAACGCCTGGGATATTACTTTGGATATGAATTGCATACAGTATTTGACACTTCCGTATATATCTATATATGATTTTTGAGCTGGATTAAATCCGACAATATGAATTTAATGGAGGTGGAAGGACCTAAATACTCAACGTTTTGCCGGCATAAAAAGCCCGCATAAAAAGCCCGCATAAATCGGGCGAAAAGTTGAGTATCCAGGGCCTTCCACCTCCATTTTAATTCGCATCTATAAATATATAAATCGCTCTCGCTCGCTCTGTATATATATATATATATATATATATATATATATATATATATATATATGTGTGTGTGTGTGTGTGTGTGTGTGTGTATGTGTGCGTGTGTGTGGGTGTGTGTACATAAACTGGAAAAAAAGTTAAAGAAATGTAAAATCCATGTTTTTTTACGAAATAAAAAACATTTCTTTTATTAGACACAATGGATATAAAATTTGAATTGATTTAATCTATAGAGTTTCAAAAAACACACTTAGTATAAGAAGAGAACAAAGAAACTACACGGTTACGCGTTGGTTTCAATTTTGCTGGTCAGGGCATATATTGGAAATTTCACAATATGGGAAAATTGATGTTTTTAGAAAATGATCCGGAGATATAAATGGGTAATGTATATTCCAGGTAACAATCAAGTAAGAGGATAAAGATGAGAACAATAAATCTCCAAAAAAACAGTAAGAAAAATACAAAGTATATGCAGAAATAGAAATCGTAGAATATCCTGCTGAAAACTAGAAAAATTTGTAGTATATGCAAGAAAGGTTAGAAGAATATTAAAATTAAGAAAGCAGTGAAAGAAATAGTTAAAGACAAATAACTGAAACACGCACACACACACACACACGCATATATATATATATATATATATATATATATATATATATATATATATATATATATATATAAACATTTGTAGCATTCCGAATTTTACTAGGTTAATATAATTCAGTAATTGTTCATATACCAATAAATTTAAGCCAAAAAGGAGTTATGACTTAAAAAGTAAGCTAAAAAATTATAATATTTCATAATTGAGCATTCATATACTGTTTAACAAACAGCAAGACTTCAAGAAATGGGTTGATAGCAACAAAAAGTGTATTTCATTGTTAGTTAAAATTGTTTCGAGGCCATTTCGACAAATTAAATTATATGTTGTTTGAAAATTTTCACAACAGCCTTTCTTCAGACGTAATTTTCAAACGACATATTGTTTGTATTTGTCGAAATGGTCTCGAAACAATTCTAACTAACAATGAAATACACTTTTTGTTGCTATCAACCCATTTCTTGAAGTCCTGGGGTTTGTTAAAACAGTATATATATATATATATATATATATATATATATATATATATAAAATAAAAACTTGTGCAAATAGAAATTCAATTAACTTTCATGAAGTTATATATTTGGATTTAAACGTCATTGGAATATTTATCTTCCACCAGACTATCCATTCATTTGTTATCACTTTTTTCTTCGCCATATTCCCTCTGCTTCATTTTTTTTATCAAGTAAGATCTTTGACTTATTTGTTGTTTCATCAAATACGTTTGCATGCAAAATCCGATCCTGCATTTTGCTAATTCCTAACATTTGATGAGAAAGTATTTCTTCGAAACTCCGCGGCTTAAGGACTATCCACTTATCTAGTGTTTCCTTTTCAGATTAAATATGTTTTTAACTCTTTTCAAAGTGTTTCTTTACATTTTTTATTAACTGTTTGCTCGTATATATATATATATATATATAAATTCTATATTATATATCAGTTACATTTTTGTATACAGATAGAAACATCTGATAAACCTTTAATTTTTTTTTCTAATAATTAGAAAGCGAACTGTACTAGGAACCTTACGAGTATCGAAATGTAAATTTCTTTAAATATTATGTTAAAAAATCACTAATTTGAAGAGATATAATATTAATATGTTTAATGATAATTTTAGTATAATAGCAAAGATTTATCTCAGGCATAATATATATATATATATATATATATATATATACATATACATATACATACATATATATATGTGTGTGTGTGTGTGTGTGCATGTGCGTGTGTTTTGCGTGTCTGTATTCGTCTGTGTGTGTGTTGATCAAATGAAATACATTGAATGATACCTCTTACGCCAGTCATATATGCTAATATTACAACTTTCTGCGAAAAAATGAAAGCAATATATATATATATATATATATATATATATATATATATATGAAATATATTTGTGATAAATTTCAAACAAGTAAAACATTTGATTTTTTTCCTAATATCATGATGCATTTGGCTTTCAAGCGCACTTGATGCGTATTCTATTTTATTCAAATTAAAACAACGTTTCTATATGAACTCTTATTTTTGACGGTATTCTCTCATTGGCTACGCACAGTTCAAACATTTCAAAATACAACCGTTAGAAACAACGCACGTCTCTTTAAAAAAAAAATTCTTCAAAGTTACAACATGGCAAGGAAGAAGAAAAGAAAAAAAGAAACAACACACTGAAGAGGGAGGATACCTCTGAAATATATTTGTGATAAATTTCAAACAATTAAAATACTTGTTTTTTTCATAATATTACGTTGTATTTGGTTTCAAGCGCACTTGGTGCGTACTTTATTTTATTCAAATTAATTCTTTGACGACATATATATCTATATATATATAAAAATGTAAATTTGCTTCGTTCCAAACGAATAAAACCATATTTCTACGTTACCAATTTATTTGAAATTTTCAGACAACCAATCTTTAGAGTCGAGGTATGTTTTTATGTTATTAAAATAAATTACCTTGCGAATGATTAAAATATTAAATAAAATAAATATATTTTTTTAACCGTGGTGCGAATCTGTTCTGTTGATAAAACTGAACTTCCGGTTCGATTCATTTCACAGCCACGAATTGACGAAAGATTTCATTTTCTGTTTAGTAAGTAAAAAAAAACAAAAAAAACAACATAATTAATTTGTTTATCTTCCAAATTTGTTAATTAACACATGTTTTCTTTATTATATGAGGCCAAAAAAGTTTGTCATTTTGCTTTTTGAGTTTTTTGTTATTGTTTTTCGATATAAGATTGGTTGGAATAAAAAAAAAAAACACGATTTAAAAAATAGCACCGAAAAATGTTACTAAATATTTATTAATAATTTCTCACTTTTACAAACATTTGTTTTTTAATATCTTTTTAAATGACGACTTTTATCGACTTTTTTTTGTCCACCTCCACAATTTTCTTTTTTTTAAATGACGACTTTTATTGATAAATAAATTTACTTTTCCGCAGCTTTTATTGATAAATAAATCTACTTCTCTGCCACGGGCACTAAACCCCTCCCTTTTTTTTTGTTAATAGTATTTTCGAGTGGGTATGCTGACAACAAATATCAGTTAAATTTTGCAAATAGTCCCCCCCTCCAAAAGTGGTGTTTATTCCGGAAGCTGTTCTTAAGATTTGGAGGTTGGGGGGGATTCCAAGGTGGACCTAATCTAAAAAAAAAAGAGTTTTTTATGCGCACATAAGCAACTATTTTTTATTAACTTTTATTTTACTTTTTTATTGAAAAATTAGTGAATTTCAATGAATACAATAATAAATCATTTATCATTAATATGTGTTTTTGGTTTTGTGTTGAATGAAACTTTTTTTTTCATTACAACAATAATGAACCGATTTCAATCTTCCGGCATGTGTTTAAGGGTTACGAAATTATCAATAAATCGTTTAGTTACTAAGCCAACGTCAGTAAATAAAAAAGAATGTTACGTGCGCATGCATTAGCCTTGCTAGGGGGGGGCTAAGGGAGCGACCATTAAATAATTATGCTGGTCGCCATGGAACTCAACGCCCAAGGAGTACTTAAAGTGGCACTTATGCACTTATGTTATCGTGCTATTTTTTAAAATAGTATTTTTATGTTAAATTCAATTTTTACAATATGTTTTTCTTTTATTAATTTGTTAAGTGAAAGTATTTTTAACCCGGTCGGTTTTTATGTGAGCAAAATCTAGCCCCCCCCAAAAAAAAGGGGGTACTCTGGATAATAACAAAACATTAAAATTGCCTAAGTCTCGAAAAATTTCTTCTCTACTGAACGAGGAAACAAACGGTGAAGTGTAGTTCACCTTCTGTTTCTCTCCCCCTCTCTCTTCCTCTCTTAATATCTCTCTCTATCCATCTCCCCCTTTCCCTCTCTCAATCTATCTTTCTCTCTATATCACCCTCTCCATCTCTCTTTGAGCCCCATTCTCTCTCAAACTCCCTCTATCTCTCTCCTTTCCTCTGTCTCATCCCTCTCTGTTTCTAACTCTCCCCCTCTCTCTGTTTATCTATCAATCCCTTTATCTCTCTATCTCCTTCTCTTTCTCTATTTTCCTCTCAGTTTCTCTTTTCTATCTATATATCTTCCTCTCTATCTGTCCATCTCTAATCCCTCATTCTATTTTAGTCTCCTAAATTAATTACAGTGAAAAAGGCATTGTCAAAACATGGATAAATCTTATTTTAGTCACCTAATTTACTGACTGTGAGAATGGAAGTTATTTGGAAATTACTGCTACCTTGAACAGCACCAGAAGTAACTGGTAAAACCTTTCTAATTAAATTGATTTTGGCAGCCATTTGGTAACAAAATGGCATACCCTTAACCGTTGCTGCATTAGGAATACCTGCGACCTTGCTGCCAAGTAGAAGAATTATTTATTCTACTTTACAACATTCAATTTTTCAAAAATCTCATGTTCGACATCTCCAAAACATCCAATATGGGGAAAATATTGCAGAAATGAAAACTTATTGTTTAGGATGAATGCACACTGGTACGCAAAAAATCACTTGAGGCCCTTGGTCGATCCTTGCAAGATTTGCGTGGCAATGTCAGACCATTTGGGAATGCAGTAATATTGCTTGCAGGAGATTTCAGACAAATGTTACCTGTTATTCTTCAATCAACACCAGCAGATGAAATAAATGCTTGCCTCAAATACTCTACTTTTTTGTTCCATGTGAAGACATTAAACTTAACTCAAAATATGCATGTCCAGTTGCCGACTGTTCGATCCGCACAAAAACTTTTGCATCATTTGTGGGAAATTTGGTACGAAAAAGTGCCAGCTGATCAGAGTTAAGGGCAAAATTCTTTGACTTTTAACTTCTGTAATTTCTGTAATTTTATTTCATCAAAAGAATAGTTAGTTTAAAAGGTATTTACAGATATTCAAATTATAAGAATTCCATTCGACTGAGTGAATGAGCTATTCTTGCAGGTCAATACAAAGATGCCCATGAACTTAACGCTATTATTCAATTTAAAATTCCAAGTGAGGTAGTCAAATACAAACCCATCGATACTGTTGTGAAAGCAGATAAAGTGGTTAATTATCAAACAGCTATATTTGCCAGGGATGCCACCGCATGTATTGCAACTGAAATTTGGTGTACTAATTACTATGTTGTGAAATATAAACCAATCCAAGCTTTGCAATGGCACATAGCTTGCAGTAAAAAAAATAACAAACAATATCATAGAAACAACAATCTTAACAGGACCTTTCACAGATGAATATATCTTCATTCCATGCATTCCTATGATTCCACCGGATACATCATTACACTTTAGGAAATTGAACTTTCCAATTTTATTGTCATTTGCAATAACCATCAACAAAGCGCAGTGAACAATCTTTACAATAGTGGGCCTTACAGTTACACACTGACTGTTTTTACACATGGACAATTTATATTACGTATTCAAGAGTCACCAAACCGGAAACTCTCTATATCAGCTAAGAAAATGGAACAGCAAAAATTGTGTACCCATGCAAAATGGAAAATTAAACCTATAAGAAACATGCTTTTTCTCATTTTGGAACTTTTTCCATTGCGCCAATTTGAGCCACAGCAACGCGTGGCAGGGTACAGCTTATGTATATATATATATATATATATATATATATATATATATATATATATATATATATATATGGACGTTAAAATAAGATAAATCACATTATCATAGAAACATGCGGTTCATTCTAAATATTAATTTCTGACGTCTATTCTTATAATTGTTAGTCCTTCTTTCCCGCATATTTGTTGCATTTCTCGATCTTTAGTTTCATTAATCGCTGTCCAGTAAATTATTAAACTCTGTTCCGTCTGCCTGCTTCCCACCAGACTACAACTTGGATGTCTTCAATTCCAATGTTAACAAATTCCTAATGAACCACCCCCTTAAGTAAACACTTCATCAAATTTCCACGCTAACGTAATGTACTTGCAATAACCCTTATCCCTGAGTGGCTTCCGAGCATTGATAAGTGGTGATCACTGTGTAAAAAAAAAACTTGAAGGTGCGTAATCTGCTTGCTTTTTGTTCGTGTAATACATTTTCGTAATACATTTTAACCATTATATGTAATACATTTTAATCATAAGCAATACAGTATCCAATACATAAAACCCACAGCTGCTTTATTTAGTTCCTTATTTAGCGTAGATTAATAACATCTTTCAAGTGTAATTCCCTTTGCTTAGTCATTGGTTTCCTCAACTTATCGATTCAGAAAACTATGTGTTTGTTTAGTCTAGTATATGAAGGGTCTGAAGAATACTGTAAAAGTATGTTACTTTTTATCGGGTTCTATCATTATCATTTACTGTCTTATAATAATCTGTTTTACATATATTGAACCATGGTTGCCATAATTCTCATCTATAACAATCTATCATATCATCAGTTTTTACCTCTTCTTTAACTATGCATTACTCTTTCTTTACTGATTTATTTTAGTATTTCTGTTCTAATGTATTTCCATTCTATTTCCTAAGCTTTCTAGATATCATTATTTGTATCTGTATCTCCGTTTGCAATTTAGTAAATGTATATACTTCAACGATATGTATAAGTTCTATTTTTGCTTTATTTATTTATTATATACTCGTTTATTATCATATATTTTAAATTTAATTTTAGATATAATATTCATGTATATCGGTAAGAGTATATCTGTTACCGTTAATCTTATTTTAATCATTGATTCCCGTATTTGTTGCGTGTTGTTTCTTTATTACCACCGATGAATTAGTAAAATCGTTCCAATTATATGAATATCGAATAATTTAATTAATTTTTCGAATGTAGATGTTTTTTTCCGTGTTGTGTATATTTTTCTCTCTATATAAATATGTGTACATCATTCAATTGCCATTTTTTTTAGATATAGTTGTTACATTTATTTTTTCGGTCTCAAGAGATAACCTTCAAAATCAATTACTTTGGAAAGACGAATACTTTTATTTCGAATAATATTGTTATATCCTCTGATACATAGAATCTGGCGATATACGATATAATCAACACATCGGTTGAAGAGTTGCATACAGCTGATACTTTCAGAGATTAGATTTTAATGTTTCTATTAAAAGGTGAGTGCAAATAGAAAATCCAAGAAATATTTTTTCTGTTAACTGAGGAAAAACGTCATAGTTTGTCATTAATATCGGAGAGAAAAAGAATATCCTTTTTTTTCAGTTAATATGATTGAGAAGACATTGATTTTTATCTGACATCATATCAGATAATATGATATATAAATATATATTTATATATATATATATATATATATATATATACTAGCAAAAGTACCCGTCGATGACTGGGTTCAAAAACAGCCCACAGAAAATGGACTCTGATTTATGAAAGTATGATAGGTTATGAAAAGGAAGGGTTCTAAATTTGGGTTGAATTTGGGAGTATCAAAACCAAAGCAAAGTATGATGAAAATAAAAATAAAATAGATAAACCCCATAATTTATACCATACCTGTTCACACTGAAACACTTATCACAATATTCTGTGGATCTATATTAAAAAAAAACTTGTTAAACTTTGTGACATATTTCCATTCTATGGCGGTCAGGCGCGAACGACCACCCCATAATTTTATTATACCACCCCTATTAAAGTAAACACATACTTATTAAATTATTCTTATGTACATCTATATCAAAAACACTTGTAAACGTTTTTTTTTAATTTATTTTTTTTTATTTCCATACTTTGTGGACCAGTCGCGAACGCAGACGCCTTAATTTTAATGCACCAACGTTGTGCCAGATCAAACATACCCATTCCTGTGTCTCGATACATCTTCTATCATTATATGTAATCAGTTTCTTTTTAAATAGTCAACCATATATGAGCCTATTCGTGACTAGACACACACACAGGCATTCAGCTGTATATTATATATATATATTCTTCCTCCCCAAACACAACCATCACGTTACGCAACGTGATTATATTTGTACATATTTTCGATTCCCATTCGTTTTTAATTTCTCAAAGAAAAAAATTTTTTCGATACAACTTTGATAAAGCGAGGGCGAAACCGGTCAGCTGACTCCTCCATTTTCCTCCCTTCTCTTCATTCTATTGACTTATTTTTAAACATTTTTAATCATGAAGTTAATCCTTCCCTTTATTATTACTATACATGTATATATATATATATATATATATATATATATATATATATATATACATATATATATATATATGTGTGTGTGTGTGCGTGTTTGTGTGTTTGTGTGTATTGCTATATCATACATCGTATCATGTATGTATGCATATATATATATATTATACCATATCATATCATATCATGTATATATATATACATATATCATAATTAAGGAATTTAAAATTTGTGACTTGAAAAAGTTTAATTTCAAATATAGACATTTTATTGTATCCAAGACAAAGACTACCGTATAGTAAAATATATCACCTTAACTCATGAGTTTTTGATGTTTATACATCTGCTCGGAGGAAAAATATTAGCAAATATTATAAATGGTTTTCACCTAATTTGCTAAAGGTAATAAACATAGTAAATGAAATTAAATGTTTATAAAGTTTTTAAATAATTTTAGCTATATAGAGTAAGGGAAAATGGATATTGACGCAGCAAAAAAAAAAAAAGGATATTGAACCCCAAATCGAAAGTGTATGCTTAGTCATGTAATGGAAGCTCTTGGTATTCGGCAGATAAAAACATCCAACGCGTACTGTACTGAATCCAATGAAGCTGGTAACAATCCAATATATACATATTTCCACAGTTTTACCTTCGTGTGCAATATTTAGCGAATTGCTCCAGATGTCACAGGCCTTTGAGCCGGCTTTGTTTTTACATCTTTATACGATTTTTCTTGAACTATCCCAGTTGTCATAATAGATTGAATCAAATTCTAGAAGTCAGTATCAGAGCTGAGCATTATGTCTTTACCCGGGCTTGAACCATGTAACAAATAAATCCACAGTTTTTTTTTAAAGGCGTCGATTTAGAATCGAGGTCACCGTCACCAAATAACAGTTACTTAGGACAAAGTACGTGCCTGGATCTTCATCTAAAGCTCGGGTTTGGATACCTGAAAGAATCAAACAAGACAAACAGTCACTTAACAACAGAGGGGAGAAACCCCCTTCCAACGGCTTGACGGTACAAAAGCTTTAAAGAATGTCTAGTAAGGAATGGGCTTGAGCACTAGGATCTGATGAACATCTCCGGTTATCTATTAGAGAATCGTCTAGAACTACGAATGGATACTGTACTTTGGTCTTAAGGAAAATGGTACAGTTTTCTTACGAGTTAGTTACCTCTTTCTGCAATTACCCTTCAATGACTTATATTCCTGTATGAATTATATACCCATATATAATTATATATATATATATATGATTGTTGAGCTGGATTAAATCCGACGATATGAAATAAAATGGAGGTGGAAGGACCTGGATACTCAACGTTTCGCCCGATTTATGCGGGCTTCTTCAAGAGGGATGGTCAATGACCATCCCTCTTGAAGAAGCCCGCATAAATCGGGCGAAACGTTGAGTATCCAGGTCCTTCCACCTCCATTTTATTTCATATATATATATATATATATATATATATATATATTTATATATACCAGTGGTGAAAAAACCGGACTAGAGTGGTCAATGTGTAGCCAGAGCAGTATATAAGAAATTTATTACACTGAGTCCAGAATGAGTTAACATATTGTTTCAACTGGAGGAAGTTCCTCAAAGAGAGGAAATACCCAACTAGCATCGTCAGAATTCATAGATGGACAATCTATGAATTCTGACGATGCTAGTTGGATATTTCCTCTCTTTGAGGATCTTCCTCTAGTTGAAACAATATGTAAACTCATTCTGGACTCACAGTAATAAATTTCTTATATATATATATATATATATATATATATATATATATATATATATATATATATATATATGCCCATACTCGCATGTATATGTGTGAGTTACTGCGTATGTATCTGTATATGTGTGGATGGATGTGCACGGAAATGATTCTCCTTGTAAGTAAACATTTAGGAAAATATACAAAAAGTGTATTAATATAGAATCTGCTTCACATGGTTTTTTTTCTATAAAATGTATGCTATTTTCTGATGCATTGTAGAGTAAAATACAATAACATTGGAGTAATTAATATGAGAAAACGAATCACAAATCAGACAAAAAGAAAGGTAAAGTAAGGAGGTATTATATTTTGCAGACATAATGAGAAAAATGCTTTTCATGAAAAGTTTGGTGAAATGTAAACGTACCTTGTTTTATGTGTATGTAGGCGTAAACATACGTTTACAATTACATATAGAGTGCATTGCGAATTCAAGTATTGTTAAGTGCGCTTGTGTGCTAAAAAGAAGTTAGATACTAATATGAAATCATATCGATCGAATACAGATAAATATCAGTCAAGGTGGGCAACATTTTTCTATTGTAAGCAATCCTACTAACAAGTCATATTTTGTAAAAACAACAACAGAAATGAACAGGCAAAAATAATAATAAATAATACCAAACAGAAAAAAAGAAATTAAACAAAAACGTACAAACATTAATTCAAATAAGAAAACGAAAAAAAAATATATAACGAAAAATAAGAACCGAGTTTCTTCAAGTGAGGAATATCGATTTTTCTCCTTTTTAAAATCTCCTTTTTCTCCTCATTCTGTCTGGATTTTGCAGTCTTTGATTCTATTTTTTGCCAATTTATTTGCTAATTCTATCTATATTTTATAGCTTGAATCCATTGTTTTAAAATAGCCCGTCTACTTGATTTTTTCTTAAGACGAACACGTATATTATTTTCTACGGCTGTATCGTAGCTACTAAACGTATTTTAATACTAGTAAGTCTACCAAGCGTCGTCTGTGATAGCAACTACGGTACATTACAATAAAAACTAAATTAAAAGTTAAGAATCTAATAATATTTTATTTGAAATGGTTAAAATAATTTTAGGAAACAATTAGCGCCAGATACCGTATGAGATCCGAACTAAAATGTTTTATAGGTGCCGGGGCATTGCCTAAATGTATCCACAAACCAATAAAGTATTGTGAAACTTATTACAAGAATTGTTACCATGCATATTAAACTGACAATATCTTAATGATTTAAAATGAATATTTTTTGTAAGAATAAGTACATCTATAAATTATTGTTTTCGAGTATAAATTTTCTTATTAGGTCTCATTTGCTATATTTCAATGAGATAACATATGTCAGCATACTATTATTTTGGGGGAAAATACATAAAAAAATATTCAATCAAAAGATTACAATAGGGTATAATTATACTGAATATACAGTGTTGTCTGTCATTAAATGCGTTCTGATGTTACCAGTGAGAATGTTAGCCTTTTACAGTTTGCGTGTAACAGTTTCTTTATCACGTTTTATTTGGCTAAGACGTGTCTAGCTTTGTAGTGTGAGTTAACTGTGTCTTGCTGTGCAGTGTGTGCTAGCAGTGTTTAGCTGTGCAGTATGCGTTAACTGTGTCTAGCTGTATATTGTGTGATAGCTATGTCTAGTTGTGTAGTGGGCAATAGCTTTGTTTAGCTGTGCAGTATGCGTTAACTGTGTATAGCTGTGCTGTGTGCGTTAATTGTGTCTAGCTGTGTAGTGTGTGACAGCTATGGCTAGCTGTGTAGTGGACAATAGCTTTGTTTTGCTGTGTAGTGTGCGCTATCTGTGTACTATGCGCTAGACGTGTGTAGCTGTGTAGTGACCGTTAGCTCGGTCTAGTTGAATAGTGTACGCTTGCTGTGGCTAGATACGATTGGCATGTGTTTATACGAGATTATCGTTTAAAATAATTAGGTACATGTAGTTTAATATGCATAACGTTGCAAATCAATACATTAGCAGCCCCACAATGACATAAATAGACTGAAAGCGAGATGGCAGAAGTGGGCAAAAACGATAGGTGTTCATGCTGGCATTTCTATTAAATGAGACTATTAATAATACTGTTTTGTCACGGTATTTAATATGAAAATTCTTTTTTTTATTCAAACATCTTGTGTGATAAAACAACTTGTATATCGTTGTGAAATATAAGAAGTAAACTATTCAAGTAACATAGAAAAGGCGTGAAACTAAATGAACTTATTCCTTTATTATTAGCATTAAAAGAGAGGCATATTTTCAATCTATTTAAAACCAAAGCGCGATACTTTAATGTATGAGATCGTGTATTTTGTGTTGTGCCGTTTTTACAGAATGTCAATACGTAAAAAGTATATCTGTTGTTATTAGATGGGTACACACAACACCTTAAATATGAGTAGACATTTTACATATGCCAAAGGGGAACCTTTACTATAGATGAACCTGGAAGAATTTAATTTATTTTTGCTAGAAGAAACACGCACGAGAATAATGATGTTGATATTAAAAATGTCTTCATAATAATTGAACAAAACGGAGCGGAAAAATCTGATATCAAAATTACAGTAATAATTCACTATATTGCCTAACGTCTTACACAAGTGGTTCTTACCATCTTAACTATGGTTCTTGGTATTTCACTTGTCTGGAGATCTGTCATACGATTACATATACACAACAATGTATATCGAGCCAAGTTTTGTCCATATATATAACGTCACACAACGGTTTGATTATAAGTTTTTAAGATCATTAAACATTTAAACGATAACTGTATTTAGTAGATTTAAAATTCAGTGTCAGCAATATATGAAACAATTTACTTATATCTTTCGTATGAAATGAATAATCATTTGAAACCCATTCAGTGATGATTATTTAAAATGATATATAAGTTAAAAGATATTTTTTAAAAGTATATAAGTTAAAAGGTAAGTTTAAATAATATACAAGTTAAAAATGATATATAAATCAAAAGTTATTTCATTAAAAAACTATATAATACATAATATATAAAATAAAATTATATAAAGTGTTGTCTCGTAACACAATAGTAAAAGAAGAAATTCAAGTCGAGTTTTGTTTAATAAGTGAACTGTATTAACATCACAGGTACAAAAGTAGGAATTAAGTACTGTCGGTTCTTCTCACCGGTGCAGACATTACTGCCAGTATATATTGTATTTATTATCTTCCTCACCAAACCCGTTTTTAATGTGGGGTGAAAACCAGCTCGCCTAAAAGTAGGCAAAAACGGGGCACTCTGGTTATCAAAAATACTAATTGTCTCAGTATAGAGGGTTTCCCCTTCATTGACTGGTACACGTTATCTAAAGTGCAGCATCTGCAGAACAGATACTACACTGTGATGGTGTTTATTTGCTCCCCCACTGAGCAAATTAGGCACAAGGCCGTTTTTAATGTGAGGTAAAAACCAGCTCCCCTATAAGTAGGCAAAAAGGGGGCACTCTGGTTACCAAAAATAATAATTGTCCCAGTATAGAGGGTTTCCCCTCCATTGACCGGTACAAATTATCTTAAGTGCAGCATCTGCCGGAACAGATACTACACTGTGATCCCGGCCCGAAGGCCAAGAACAACAGAAAAAAGGCAAACCTCTTACATATATATATATATATATATATATATATATATATATATATATATATGTAATATATATATGTATATATATGTGTATATATATGTATATATGTATATATATGTATATATATATGTATATATATATATATATATATATATATATATATATATAGTGAGACTCAATGTAATTTTCCTTATGTATAAAAAGGCCGGTATAACAATTATATATAATATATAAAATAAAATAAAATATAAGGATATATAAGTTTAACGATATTTCATTATAAAAGTATATAATATATAAGCCTATATATATATAATATATATATATGTTAAAAAGTTAATTTAAAATAATATATAAGTTAAAACATAGTTCATTACAAAACTTGTACATTTACATGTTTAATGATAAGACATTGCTTAAAATAAGGAGCAAAATAATCATGATATAAATAGTAAAATAATTTTTAAGAAGACTACTGAGAACGTGGTCATAAGAATATCCTATTTCTATACTGACTGTACAATTTAATTATGCCCTTATAAAAAGCAGTGACAAAAGTCAATAATAAACACACCCACAAGCTTTATATACCCCGCGTTGCACAGTCGAAAGTATTGCCTTCGGAGGAATTAGTCACTTAATATTTAATATGCACCGGATATCGTAACTTATTGCGAAAATGCACCAAGCGTTGGATTTATTCAAATTTATTCGGATTTCGTATATATTTTTATAGAGTCGAGGTTTTAAAAGTAAGGAAAATGTATTCGAGGGCCATAATCTGTAATCCAAACCTAAAGCAAAACTGTAGCATTCAAAGCTGGTGACGTTACCACTTTTCTAACGTGAAACGAACAATTATCGGATCAAAAATAGAGAATTTTATTTTTCATTTTAGCGCATTTTAACCCCTATAAACCTACTTTAACCGGCTTAATAAGAACAATCATAAAATGTTCAATTAATTGAGGCACACTGTGCCTCTATGCGATTCGGAAGTGATAAAGTTTGAATACATGGAGACAGACAGACAGACTAATAAGCAGAAATATAGCCTTTTATATATTAGATATACGCGTAATATTTAATTATGAAAGATATCAAGAAACCAGACAATAAAGAACACCAAGACAGTTCCCAAAGCTATACATATATATATATATATATATATATATATATATATATTTTTTTTTTACACAGTGATCACCACTTATCAAGGCCCGGAAGCCACTCAGGGATAAGGGTTATTGCAAGTACATTACGTTAGTGAGGAGATTTGCTGAAATGTTTACAGAGTTCCACAGGCGTGCAGTTCTAAGAAAGAAGCTTTGTTCATGGAATCTGCGTTTTGATTTAGGCACAGATATAGAGTGGGGGAAATTTTTCACAGTGGATTCAGCTAGACGGGTGTTTTTCGTGAAAGATTGGCGAGGGGGGACCAGAGATTCGAGTTCAGACGAGCATCTGCCATGGAAATAACGATAAAACAAGGACAGGTCCGCAACGTCTCTTCTGTGGGAGAGAGGTTGCTGGGTAGAGAAAAGGGCATCCCCCACTAAGCCACGAAGTCTATATATATATATATATATATATATATATATATATATATATATATATATATATATATATATATATATATTCTTGTCAAGAATAACAGTATGCCAAATGGTAGACTTACTCAAATTGAAACAAATTTTATAATGGAGATACAATGATATCTGCATAACTCACGATTAAGATGTTAGTTTTATTCTGTTGCCTTTAACTCCCACGCTATTTTTTCTGATGAAGAGACATTGTTATTGAAGTACAAGATTGTTGTCAAATAATTGTCAATATTCATTTTCAATTAAAATAAAACATCGTTTCTGAAACCATCGTACAATCGAGTTGATTTTGTTTGTTTTTCTTTTGAAACTGCTTTTTGATTCAAAATTATGAATCGTTTCACTCAATATTAAAATAGCTCTAGGATATCTATACCTATTGAGCTTATTATATATCTACAGTAAAATGAGCACGGTTTTAATTTAATAGTATTAATACATTTACTAGTACATTCAAATCAAGTCTGCTCATATATATATATATATATATATATATATATATATATATATATATATATATGAGGTAATAATGCTTCATTGATTTGGAGCATTGTCAGATGTAATTTAAATAAATTACTTTATTCTATTTCGACATTATTTTTACCTGTAAATATGAATAAGTATATATTAATCTTAGAAAAAACATTTACCTTAGTGTCTATTCTTTTCTGCCATACATTTGTATATACATATATAGGTATATTACACACACACACATACACACACACACACACACACACACACACACATATATATATATATATATATATATATATATATATATATATATATATATATATACAAAACCCAATGCCATCTCCAACAAAATTGTTTCCCAACCAATGTGGTTTACAAAGCAACTATTGCCCGTGCTGAAGACCCACAAAACAAAAGAATTTACATTGACCTTTCAAGCACTGCGCTCAAAGACATATTTAGAGTACACAAATCCTCCCTAAATAACTCCAACCACCCCAATAGTACTTCACTAACTAACCACTATCTACTACTTACCAGTAACAACCTCACCCCAATTATTAGCTGGGAAATTCTGAATAGATCTAATGCATGTAAATCACTAACACCCCCATTTATTTATTTATGCTTAACTGAAAAATTACTGATTACTAATTTTAGAGATAGAGACACTTCTAAATACAAAAACTGAAACCTCACTTAATTGTAAACATTATAAATCCCACCTCTTAAGTAACTTCTCACCCTTCTAGCAATATCTATAACCCACCCATAAATTATAACACTATACCGTTTGCAAACCAAGAACATAATTGCCCAATTATAGAATAAAGCACAACTCACTTGATCCTTAATTACATCCCCCTATTTACAACCGGAACTATATATACCCCCACTCATTCTAAAAGAACTCCTCCACAGAACCCCCACCTATTTATCCCCACCACTTTTTAGCTGTATCTTTCTTTACCTAACTCATTCATGTACCTTTTTTTTGCCTAACTCACTCCTTATTTCATTATTTAAAACATGAAACCCAACCCTTATCACATATTATCACAATACCTTCCAAACCCCTCCTAACTTTACCCTATAAGCCCCTTAAGTACCAGTCCATTAACATGAATGCTATACACTCATATACGATGCAGCAGTCCTATCTCCCACAGATATACAACCCATAACTTTCAGTAATATGTCTATCCTTATAGTTTCTTATTGGCTATTTTGATTGTTAGGTTTTGATTTCTAATGTATTAGTTACGTCTTTATCACAATTGGTATCATCTGACCTGCTCTTCTATTATTTACTTGTTAACAACTAATCATCTATTTACCATCTACATTATGTAATTAATTATTTAATTTACCATCTACATATATTATATTTTTCTTTTATATTTACCTCTCACTTATTCTCTCTATAATCGTTATCTTTTTAACCCGAAGCTTATATATATATATATATATATATATATATATATATATATATATATATATATATATATATATACATATATATATTTACGTATTTGTATATGCATATATACTCAGGCATGTGCTGTTCCCCCATTGATGCATGTGCGTATGTTGTACATGTGTATGCGTGTGTGTATATTTGTGTGTGTGTTATTTACTTATCATAAACGGTTCTTTAATACTTTTATTAATTTCTTATTTAATTAACTTACTGATATTCTTACCTATATTTATATTATCAAAATAAACGTGTAACGTATAATTCATCAATTTACCCTCCTATTTTCTCTTCACTCTTTCTTTCTTTCAACTACAACGTCCGACAAGTAAACCATTTATAAATAATTAATTAAAAAAAACTAAACATATTTTTCAATCTCTCCCTGTCCGGCTAATTTATATATATATATATATATATATATATATATATATATATATATATATATATATATATATATATATATATATATATATATATATATAGTTACGTATTTGTTTATGTATATATACTCAGGCATGTGCTCTTCCCTCATTGATGTGTGTGCGTATGTTGTACATGTGTGTGCATGTGTGTGTATTTGTGTGTGTGTACTATTTACTTATCATAAACATTCCTTAATAAGTATATTAATTTATTATTTGATTAACTTACTAATATTCTTACCTATTTTTATATTATTAAAATAAACCTGTAACGTATAATTCATTAAGTATCCTCCTGTTTTCCTTCTCTCTTTCTTTCTTTCAGCTACAACGCCCGACAATTCAAAAATTAATTAATAATAAATAAAAAACAATAAATATTTTTCAATCCCTCCCCGCCCGCCTACATCTCTCACTATCACGTTAAACCCCATTTGCAATATGTTCTTTCCTCCTCCAATCGCATCACGCCACTAACACTGACTCTGCAACCTTTTGCCATGGGGATCCATTAAATTAACTGTTAAATGCTGCTTAAACTCATGCCGTTATAAATAAGATTAGCGTCTATTAATTTTAAAGCGTTATAAACTAGAAGGTAGAAGGGCGTATATAAACATTAACACATATTTAATATTAAATAATAGCCCCCTTCTTATTATATACACTCCTGCTACTTTAAATTCAAACAACCTCTCCCTTCCACTCTCCTTCTTATCTAACTCCCCTTCATCTGCTACGATTTTTCCATTCTTATTTTGGTACTATAACTCAATCCATCTATGATTTCTGACGAAGCTAGTCGGATATTTCCTCTTCTTTTGAGGACTTGTCCCTAGCTGAAACAATATGTAAACTCATTCTGGACTAATAGTAATACATGCCCTATATACTGCTCTGGCTACGCATTGAACACTCTAGTCCGTTTTTGTTCATTACTGATAAGAAATATATATATATATATATATATATATATATATATGTTGGAGAATGACTCAAGAGAGAGAGATAGAGAGAGAGATAGAGAGGGGTGTAAATTATATCGAGACACGTTGACAGGAAGTCATGATCAGCTGATCCTGACTTCCGGTAAACGTGTCCCAATATAATTTACACACCTCTCTCACCCCTCTCTCTCTCTCCCTCGCTTTATCTCTTCTCTAACACACACACACATACATATATATATATATATATATATGTGTGTGTGTGTGTGTGTATGTATGTGTGTGTAAGTGTATAAAGAACTGGAATTACTTCAATGATAATAGTTTTCAATCTTTTCTTGTAAATATGACTAGCAACTGATAATATGAGTTGAAAAGGGGACTCGATGTCATAATGTACAATTACGCTAATGATTGTCACAAGTATGAAGAGAATAATATAGATATTTCAGGCATTTATTGGATAATATCAATTTTCTGTCTATAGCGACTGTAATTTTCCAATCTGAAACAGTAATAAAAACAATAGTTTCGTTATAAAAAGATATTTTCCTGGTAATCATATACATAAGTGTAGGGAAATGTATATATATATATATATATATATATATATATATATATATATATATATATATATTAAATAAGAAATTGTCAAGCTTTAAACTATCGGAATGATGATGAAATCATTTATTTGCTTCTATATTTGTTGTAAGACCAATATTTAGCATAAAGTAGCCTCATCAGCGGAGCTGTGACAACAGAATATTCTTTTCATTCTTTTGACTCTCGGGTATATATTTGAGACATCCAGACACAGTTAATCACAGGAGAACCACATCAGTCCCTATAAAAACATATAAGATATTTACGTACTCAAGCGTAAAAACAATGAAAAGAATATGCTGTTCTCAAAGCCCTAATCATCTAGGTATATATGCATGTGTATATATACATATGTACATGAACATAAATAAGTCACAAACACCCATATATATATATATATATATATATATATATATATATATATATATATATATATATATATATATATATATATATATATATGAAAAATTTGATTACCAAACGAGCGCTTTCGATAGAATACTTCCACCATCCTCAGGCATATTGTGTTGTAGAAATTATGTTTTCAATAATATATATATATATATATATATATATATATATATATATATATATATATATATATATATATATATATATATATATATATATACTTTATTCACGGGCACGTGGTGGCTTATTACGAGTAACGTAGGCGGAATTTTTTTTTTTTTAATAATTTATTTATATACTTGTATACATACTTTTAAGAATTGATATATATATATATATATATATATATATATATATATATATATATATATATATATATATATTCCAAACTTTAAAACTTAAACCTATATATATATATATATAAATATATATATATATATATATATATATATATATATATATATATATATATATTCCAAACTTTAAAATCTACTATGCTAAACATTGCAAAATATTTCGACTCTATATGTAATTGATATTATTCATCTGGGGATTTCTTTAATATTCATTGTTTCGAATATTTTTAATCTATTAACATTTCTCTCTCCATGCAAAACCTTTTTTGTTTTCAACCATGATTTTTTTTTAAATTCATGTATGGCAGCCATATTCTCCCAAATGTTGCGATATTGAAATAGAGACGGAGAGGTGGAGACTTAATCGACGCGATAACATGTTAATAGTATAGCCTATGTAGTGAGTAGTATTAGAGATACACTCTCTTAGTGGGAAGTTAAATTTTTTTTTTCTAAAAGTTATTTGTCTGCGAAATGTTAGTTATCTGCAGTTTTTTTATAATAGACTAGCGGGGGTTATCAGCGTAGCCCGAGTGTTTGGAGGTGTGTGTGGTGTTAAATAAAAAAAGAAACCGGGGGAGGGGGATGATCGAACCCGAAGCCCTGAGACGAAGTTTGAAAATAAAATCGGCCAGCCAGAATGAGTTACTGAAAGATGTTTTAATAGACAGGTGCGTGCACGGAAGTTTGTTTGTTATAAGCGAAGTAAAAAAAGAAAACAACGTTAAAACTTAAGCGGGAGGCGGTAATCAAAACATAAAAAAAAAATACTAACGTAAGTCAAACGAACGATGAAAACAGAAAAACGAACACGTGAAAAATGGCTTAAATAAACCTATTTGGATATTAAAATTTAAAAAAATTGGTGGGTACCCGGGTGTTTTGATGTGTTTGGTTGGGGGTGGATAAGCGAATTAAAAAAACGAAAAACGATCGTTACGTGAAAAATGGCTTAAATAACACTGGTTCAATATTTAAATTTAAAAAATGGAAAAAAAAGAAAGACATCTCACACCATGATTCGAACCCAACACGTTTATATAATGAATCAACGCGCTAATCAACTGACCTAACGCGACGTAGATAACATTTAATCAGTTTTTCAACTATTTAAAGTAAATCAGGTAATGACCTCATCTGACGCATGTGTAAAACCGGTCATCGTCAGGAGAGGACTGGTTTTGTTGATCACCCCCTCCCGTCGAAAATTGTCGATTTGGGGGTGAAAAACTTACGGTTTTTGCCCAGTTTTTCGATATTTTTCGAGCGAAGGATGGACCCCCTTATATAATATCGATTTTGTGAATGTTTTTTCTGTCCGTCGAAAGTTTTTAGCAGACACGCAAACATACACACATACACACATACAAACATTTTCGCTTTTATATATATAGATAATAATTTTTGTTATCATTGGGAGCAACGTAACGACGGATTATATTTTTAGAATACTTTAATCAGTTTTGGAGTTGTTGTGTAGTTGGTTACGGTAATATATATATAAATAGGTTGAAAATTGTCTTGTTGGATATTATTAGTTTGATTTAAGTTGCTGAGAGTTTTATTTGTCGATTTACAACAGAGTTTGGAAAGTTGTTATTGACTAAAACTTATTTTATGTTTGCTATATCATTAGATATGTTTTTTGTTTGTTTGAGGAAATCACCTTCGCGCGATGTATTCTTTATTATATTGGTTTTGTAAAGAATCGGATATTCACTTTTAAAATAAAAATACAGGAATTAACGGATGTAGGTCTTCTAAAAACGGGAGTGATAGATTCATCGCAAATAGAGTCAATGAGAATGTCTAAAAAATTATCCGTACTTAATTTATATGTCAGGTTAACACGGAATTACTCTGAAATTCACCCTCAATCACACGCACACATAATATATATATATATATATATATATATATACATATATATATATATATATATATATATATATATATATATATATATATATATATTATGTGTGCGTGTGTTTGAGGGAGAATTTCAGAGTAATTCCGTGTTAAATTAAGTACCGACAATTTTTTTTCGCATATAGATCCAACTTTAAAAATTTTGAAAAAACACAAAAAAAATCTATTTGGAAAAGATAAAAAGGTAGATAATAATTTCAATAACATTTGTCTGAATGAGAAGATGTCTAAATACACTATATGTATATAAATACACACCATATATATATATATATATATATATATATATATATATATATTCCATTTACTCACATAAAATTAATATATGAAAGTATAAATTTATGCATAAACTTAAAGTATTTACATCAACAGTGCTCAATACGTAGGTAGAGCAAGTTAGAAATTCATAAAATATACATGACGATTAAGCTACACTGAATATTCCGCATTTCATCCACTCTAGGATTCTTCAGGCTTATGGAGATTAAGCTACACTGAATATTCCGTGTTTCATCAACTCTAGGATTCTTCAGACTTATATGGATGAAAGGCGGAATATTCAGTGTAGCTTAATCGCCATATATATATATATATATTTATATATATATATATATATATGTGGGTGTGTGTGTGTGTGTGTGTGTGTGTGTGTGATTAATTAATTCACTATTGATTTGATAATTACTTAATTTCTTTGTAAATTTTCACACTTTAAAATACAAAAGATTAAAAATAAGACACATTACAAAATTAGGATTTTCAACTTTAAAATCTAAGACGTGCGCAATTATTTCTTGTTAGTTTGATTTATCTACAATCCTCACCCCACTCCTCCGAAAAGATACCATATATTTGGGTCAGTTTCGGCTGATTATTTTAAGCATAATCGTACCCAGAAATAAAGAATTGAGTTTTTTAAAGTAATATATATATATATATATATATATATATATATCCATTAATAAAACATATACTATCATGAAGCTCATTATTCTCTTAATAATTGCTGAGAATTTGATATTGATTGGATTATTACTTGATTTTTGGTAGATTTCTTAAGAAAGACTCGGCCCCAAAATATTTACTCACTCCTGTTTTGGCAGTGCCTCTATTTATACAATCGTTCTCGTGTGTAACTAGCGGCTTAGAAACACGTCGAATTATTAGTTTCTATAATAACGGCTAAACCTGAATAAACTATGTAATATATCGATTGGCAGTCATCAGAATTTGTGTAGATTGTAATATAACTTTAACATATCTGGAGCATAATGTGTCTATAATTTTCATATGAATCTATTATTAATAAATAGAAATCACCAGTATCTGTAAGATCACCGAAGCTACTAGGTATAATACGGCTATTACTGTGATGAATGTGCACATACAATATTGCCAATGCTTCCTATAATTTTCAATACAGAAAAACTGTTAATACATATCGTCAAATAATTATATCATAGAGAAGTACATTTACGACGCCTTCTGTCGGGATAAGTTTCGGCTTAGAATATATTGAAATATAACGTAAATAGAAAAAGAAAACATGCTCCATTTCTGCTACTAAACACTAAAGAGAAAAAGGTGCCTATTAGGTCGATATTATTCATAAGCTGTGGTGACGTTGTTAAAAGGCCGCAGATTTTGCAGTCAATTTCGCATATGCCGGTTCTAATGACCGTTTGGCTGCACGCAGAGACGAACCAGAGATACACCTGTTACTCAGTGATAGCAAAGGCATGTGGCTATGTAAACTAGTTACAGTCTCCACAAGTGAAAGACAGGCGATAAAAACGATTTCAATTGAAGAGAGCCAGAATGTCGGAAGGCAGACGGCTGACGTCGAACTGTCTATTGATGATATTCGGGTATTTTGATAAATTCTTAATAGAAATAGAATATCGTGTTATGTCATGCGGGTATTCCATTTTTACGAATGTTATATATATATATATATATATATATATATATATATATATATAAACAGTTAATAAAACATGTTAAAAACACTTTAAAAAGAGTTAAAAAACATTTAATCTGAAAAAGAAACACTTGATAAGTGGATAGTCCTTAATCCGCGGAGTTTCGAGGAAATACTTTTCTTTTCATCAGAGAGTAGGAATTAGCAAAATGCGGGATCGGATTTTGCATACAAAAGTATTTGATGAAACCAAAATAAGTCAAAGATCTTACTTGATAACAGAAAGTGAAGCAAAGGGAATATGGTGAAGAAAAAGGTGATTACACGTGAATGGATAATCTGGTGAAAGGTAAATTATCCAATGACGGTAAAATTCAAAAATATAACTCCAAGAAAGTTAATTGAGTTAATTGAGTTTCCATTTGCACGAGTTAAATCCAAAGAAATCACGTAATTGGAAGATGGTCCACAATAATCCTAAAGTCCGAAATCTGGATTTTATGATAGTCTATTTGATTGAACATTTTGTTAGAGAAGTTCCTTGGTTATTATTAGAATTATGGTTGTTAAAAGAAGAAATGTGGTTTGATATTCCTTTCTTTATAAATGTTGAAGTAGCGCCGATATATGTATGTACTTTATTAAAAGCTCGAGGTCTGATAATATTAATTTGCTGATTTGTATTATTTAAATAGTTTGAATTTTGTTCATTGTGTTCAACAAAGGGTGGGATAATGATTGTACGAGGACTATTTTGGAGGGGATAGTGAGTGTTGTTAGTGTTAGGATGGATGGTAGGAGAACTATTATTATTCTAATTCTTCTTCTCCTTGTTCTTCTTCTTATTATTATTATTGCTAGTTGTACGATTGTAGATGGAAAGGCTACTCGATTGGTATATTGGATTAGTAACTATATAAGATGGAGGATGGGGTGAAATAAATTGAAGACGCAATATTAGTGTATGTTATGGGAGAATTGCGTGGGAGATCAGTAATTGTGCATGAATATATAACATATTTATGGATGCAATCATTATTGAGTGGGCAAAGATGTTTGTTATTACAATAGCAGTTAGTTTTGGGTTTAATTAAGAAAGAGATTTTTGGGCTGATTTAATTTTTTAATTTTATATATTTATAATATAAAGCTGAACGTACGTGTGTATGTGCGTGTGTGTTTGGTCACTAATAGGCTCCTATATGGTTGACTATTTCAACAACTGCTTACATATAATTATAGAAGATGTATAAAGGATCAGCAATGTGGTGGGTAATAAAAATTGTGGAGTCTGCGTTCGGGCCTGGCTCAAAAAGTATGGAAATAAAAATGAAAAAATACAACGTTTCCAAGAGGTTTTGATATAGTTGTACATAAGAATACTTTGATAAATATGTTCCAACTTAAATAGGTATGGTATAATAAAATTGTGGGGTCTGTGTTCGAGCCTTTACTGCATGGAAATACGGCACAAACTTTAACAAAGACTTTTCATTTCTATCTGCGTAAGTCTACTTTGATAATTATGTTTCAGTTTGAAGAAATATGATATAATAAAATTATTGGGTGTTCGCGCCTGACCTCCATAGATGTAAAAATGTCACAAAGTTTTTTTTTTAAAAGGGGCGAGGCTCCACAATAAAACCTTTACTTTAATCTTAATTCACGTTAGCTTTTATTTATATTTTTAGTTAAATCATATCGTGTCGAATGAATTCACCTCATAAATTCACGTTCTTCTTAGAGTGAAAGCTGCCCCCAAATCGGAACTTTAGACAATTCTCGACACAAATTTTGCAGAACTCTGTTTTTCCTTCTCCACTTGCATATGGCACTCTTTCTAAAATAGATAAATAGATAAATAATAAGACATAAGAACGTTACTTGTTATGGTGTCAAAAGAAGGAAAACATCCTGCTCTCGTGATTACCTGTCTTTTTAAAAACATTTACATAACCTTTTTATTTTTATTTATATATCTGTTTAAGCTTTTTTGTCAGTATACTTGAAGGAATTCAATTGAGAATAAGCTTTTCTGCGTTTTCTTTAGATTACAATAGTATAACCCTGAATCCGACGGCGCATTACTAACCGTTCAATACTGTAAAACTGAAACGAACTCTGCTGCTTGAAAAGGGCGCCGTTTTCTTCTTATTCATATTTATATTTATTCTTTGCTTTAAAAAACTAAAGTAATTACGTGTTTACTTTTTTAATATCCCACTTTGCTGTTTCGGATTATTTTACTAAAGTAAGTAAAGATTATCTATTTTCCTAAACTGTTTTTGTTTCTTTGTTTTTCGATATTTCGTCGATATTATCTAGTAATAGTGTTTAGCAGAAAAGCCAACAAACGACTACCCGAAATAATTAATATACAAGAAATAACTGTTACCATAGTCAATAAAATTTCAATCATGTTTTTATGTTTTGAAATAGTTTTTATGCATTTTACTTGAAATAATTTCAGCGAACCATAATTAAAACGAAATTTGAGGCGATAACTACAGAAATGAATTTTTATGTAAACTACACATGCCATAATCGAATATTCCACAAGCACAAAAAAACGGGATACATTAAAGTATGTTTATAAATATTCCTTAAGTTGATGGAACTCTCATCAATTGTTAACACAGAATGCTCAGGTGCCCCTCCTTCAAATTGAAAACGGGGTACCGCATTTCAAAATCGCTGTCATTTTGGTTTTCTTAAACCTGTTCGTGAATTAAAAAAAAACATTTTTTACAAATTACTTAAAATTACAAACCAATGAACTTTTCTACCATAAAAGTAACTTTTATTAACTATGGTAACATTTATTTCTTGTAAATTTATATATATATATATATATATATATATATATATATATATATATATATATATATATATATATATATATATATATATATATAAATAACATTTTCTCATTGTAAAGAAACATCATTTTGTTGGTCTCTCTTTTTTTTTTTTTTTACATTTTCACCCCAAACAAGGCAAATTGCCACTTTGGTGTAGGGGGCTACTATCAGGGGCAACAACTACTGGGGTGCTATGTAGGGATTTGGGCAGCAAGGTGTCGGTTCACGTTACACTTGAACTTCTGCACGTCAGTACTGTTGGGGAAGCAGGGACCTGGGATGGAATTCCAGAGTCTAGCGGTTCTGGGGAAGAAACTATTGGAGTAAAAAGATCTTTTACATCTAGGGATCTCTACAGTGTGGGGGTGGGATTTAGTAGCCTGTCGGGTTTGTCGAGGGTGCACACGTCGTGGGGGCACAAGTGATTGCAGTTCGTCAGAGCATTCACCACTAAAATACTTGTAGAAAAGGCAGAGGGATGCAACATTTCGTCGATGGGACAGAGGCTGAAGCTTAGATGCCAGTTCAGGGCCTATCAGGTTTGCGACTCTCTTTTGAACCTTGTCAAGGAGCGAGAGATTAGTAGCAGATGCACCAGCCCAGATGTGGCAGCAATACTCCATACATGGGCGAATGGTGGCCTTATAGATGTACAGGATACTTTCGGGTGTTAGTAGATTTCTAGCACGGTAGAGAGAGCCCACCTTTCTTGCAGCGGCCCTGGCAATGCCTCCAATGTAATTGTTCCAAATCATGTTTCCTATGAACGTTAGACCAAGGAGTTTGAAAGATGGACTCTCAGATAAAGAGTCGTTGGCCATTGCTATGGGTGGTAGAGAGGGTTTCTCGTAATTATTGAATGAAACTAGTTTAGTCTTGGCAGCATTGAACGCGACCAACCACTTTTGTCCCCATTCCACTACAGATTGGAGGTCATCCTCTAGTGTTTCTGCCATTTCTTTAGAAATGTGTTCATTCGTCTTCCTGTCGTGCCTGCCATAGAGTGTAGTGTCATCAGCATATATACCCATCTCAGAGGCAATGTTGTCGGGGAGGTCATTTATGAATATCAGGAACAATAGAGGTCCAAGGATAGAACCCTAGGGCACCCCCGCATTTATATCATATTGTTTAGATGTACGACCGTCGAGGACAACCTGGATTTTTCTCTTATCTAAGAAGGATTTAATTATGTTAAGTATTCTACCAGTGATACCGTATGATCTGATTTTACTGAGGAGACCCTCATGCCATACGCTGTCAAAAGCCTTAGATATATCTAGAGCTACCGCTCTGCCCTCCCCCGCGTTGTCCAGTGAATGGTATATACGTTCAGAGATCACAGTTAGGATGTCTGCTGTGGAACGGGCTTGTCTAAATCCATATTGTTTGCCAGTCAGTAGTTTAGCATCTGTAAGGTGATGGACTAGAGCATGGTTAATTATGGTCTCAAATATTTTGGCAAAAAGTGGGAGGAGGCTAATGGGGCGATAATTTGATGGGTCTGTCCTTTCCCCAGAATTCTTGAATACTGGTACAACAGAAGCAGTTTTCCAACAGACCGGAAAGCAAGCTTCATTAAGGCATTTGTTGTAGAGTTTGGAGAGAACTGAAGCTACTTCGGCTGAGCACTTTTTTAATAGCACAGCTGGGATAAGATCAGGTCCACATGCTTTTGAGGTATCAAGGTTTTTTATGATAGCATGCACATGAGCAGGGGTAGTTTTCAGATCGTCTAGTGTGGCGTCTGTCCGCTTAGGAAAGTCAGGTAGGGGGTGGTTGGAAGGGTCCAGTGTGGAGTTTGAGGCAAACCGACTGGCAAGCATGTTAGCCTTGTCGGTTGCTGAGGAGACAACCTCGTGATTGTTGGTTAGTGGGGGAATGGTTGATTGCCTATTATTTACTACACTGTTGTAGATTTTCCAGAAGTCTCGAGTTCCTAGTTTTTGTGCTTCGATGCGCTTTTTAGTGGTTTCCGTAAATTCTCTCTTAGCTGTCGCTATTTCTTTCTTAACGTTATTTCTAGCTTCTATATACTTCAGTCTGTTTGAACTGGATTTATGTCGGTTAAGTTAAGTCGACGTAAACCATTGGGGAGAGTGGGGCTTACTATAAAATTTCCGCATGGGAACATGCGCTTCAATTGCAGTTTTGAACCAGTCAATGGTCTCGTTTGCACATTGTTCAGCAGGGAGAGAGAAAATATTTTTCCATGGAGCATCTCTAATTAGTTCCCTGATGGCTTCCCAGTCAGCCTTATTATAATATCTCGTTGTTTTGAGCACTGGCTCTTCAGTTTTGGGTATAGAGTTTAGGGCGATTTCAACCATTATCACTGCATGATCAGCGTTCCCGAGTGGGCTGTGGGCCTTCGTTATGCAGTCATCGGGAACTGTGGTCAAAAACATTCTAGAAGTGATGCGTGTTGTTCTTCTTGGTCAGGGAATCGGGTTGGAAACGTAACAATTTGTTATAGGGAGTGAGATATAGCGAAGCTATGAGTTGTGCTGCCCGCTGCATCTGTGTGAGTAGAGAATCCAAGGCAGTTTTGGTGGTGGACATTAAAGTCACCAAACACATGTATTTGTGCGCTAGTGTCGAGGGTCAGTGCCGTGTCTATGCTGTCAGATACTTTGTTTATTATGGAGCAGTCCTGAGTCGAGGGAGAGCGGTAGAGAAAATAATAGTAGCTAATATTGTGTTGCATGTTTAGTCTAAAGCACATAAAGGCTTGATCATCTGTTTCTAGGTTTGTTTCTCTAGTCAAGGGAAGGGTATTACGAATGTAAACTCCAATAGTCTATACAATAGTCTTGGCTACGAATGGAAACAAAGTTGGTATAAAAAATATATTTTCTCGAAATTATTTTTACTTTCATCATATTTTTCTTGGGGTAAAATTTTTTAGTATCATAACCCATCTCCTTACAACCTACTCGATTTCATAACCTATCATACTTTCATCAATCACATTCCATTTTCTGTAGCCTTTTTTGGAACCCAGTCAACGACGGGTACTGCCGCTAGTATATATATATATATATATATATATATATATCTAGTAAAATTGGTCATTAGTAACAAATATGAAGAGAGTGCTCATTACTGTTGCAGAGCAAATATGTTTTTTATTACCGTTTCATCTGTTTTGGTTAAATATGTATCGGATGTTGGACCATCTGTAAGGTCTGATTAGGTTGTTGCATCGTAAACATAGTCCAACATCCGAAACATATTTTTTTTTTTTTTTTTTTTATTCAATTTTCACCCCAAACAAGGCACAGTGCCACTTTGAAGCAGGGGGCTACTATTAGGGAATTAATTAGCGGGGTCATTATGAAGGGAGAAGAGTAGAAAGATGTTTGTTAACATTACACTTGAACTTCTGCATATCATTGCAGTTGGGAAAGCAGAATCCCGGAAGGGAGTTCCAAAGACCCGCAGTTCTGGGGAAGAAACTATTGGAGTAAAAGGCTTTCTTGCACCTAGGGATCTCCACTGTAAAGGGATGAGACTTAGTAGCTTGTCGGGTTTGTCGGGGGTAGTTACGTCGGGGAGGTACAAGTGTTTGCAGTTCGTCAGAGCATTCACCATTAAAGTATTTGTAGAACAGGCAGAGGGATGCAACATCTCATCGATGGGACAGAGGTTGAAGCCTAGATGACAGTTAAGGACCTATCAGGTTGGCGACTCTTTTTTGAACCCTGTCCAGAAGCGAGAGACAAGCAGCAGATGCACCAGCCCAGATGTGACAACAGTACTCCATACATGGGCGAATGGTTGCCTTATAGAGGTATAGGATACTGGCAGGCGTAAGTAGTTTTCTAGCACGGTAGAGGGAGCCAACCTTCCTTGCAGCAGCCTTGGCAATGCTCTCAATGTATCTATTCCAGTTCATATTCCCTGTAAACGTTAGGCCGAGGAGTTTAAAAGAAGTACTTTCAGGCAATGTGTTCTTGGCCATTGCTATTAGTGGTAGAGAAGGTTTCTTGTAGTTATTGAAGGAAACAAGCTTAGTCTTAGCAGCATTGAATGAGACCAACCATTTTTGTCCCCATTCCACTACGGATTGGAGGTCATCCTCTAGTGTTTCTGCCATTTTCTTGGATATGTGTTCATTTGTTTTCCCCTCATATCTGTTATAGAGAGTGGTGTCATCGGCAAATATACCCATCTCCGAAACAATATTATCAGGGAGGTCGTTTATGAATATCAGGAACAATAGAGGTCCAAGGATAGACCCCTGAGGCACTCCCGCATTTATGTCATATTGTTTGGATGTACGTCCGTCGAGGACAACTTTGATTTTTCTATTACTTAAGAAGGATTTAATTACGTTATGAATTCTTCCAGTGATTCCATATGATCTCATTTTCCTTAGAAGACCATCGTGCCATACCCTGTCAAAAGCCTTAGATATATCAAGGGCCACCGCTCTACCCTCCCCTGTTTTATCCAATGAACGGTATATACGTTCAGAAACTACAGTTAAGATATCTGCTGTTGAACGGGCTTGCCTGAATCCATATTGTTTGTCAGTCAAGAGTTTAGCAGCTGTTAGGTGCTGGACTAGGGCTTTATTAACTAAGGACTCAAATATTTTGGCGAAAAGCGGGAGGAGGCTAATGGGGCGATAATTTAGTGGGTCAGTTCTTTCACCAGAATTCTTGAAGACTGGTACCACAGAGGCGGTTTTCCAGCAGTCGGGAAAACAAGATTCGTTAAGGCATTTATTGTAAAGTTTGGACAGAACTGGAGCAACCTCGGCAGAGCATTTTTTTAATAGCACAGCCGGGATGAGATCTGGTCCACATGCTTTAGAGGTGTCTAGGTTTTTTATAATAGCATGTACCTGAGAAGGGGTGATTTTCAAGTCGTCAAGTGTGGCGTCTGTTCGCAGAGGAAAATCAGGGAGTGAGTGGTGTACCGAGTTCAGTGTGGAGTTTGAGGCAAACCGACTGGCAAGCAGATTAGCCTTGTCAGTTGCCGTGCAAGCAACCTCATGATTGTTTGTTAGTGGGGGAATAATTGACTGTCCATTATTAACTACGCTGTTGTAGATTTTCCAAAAATCCCGGGTTCCTAATTTCTGTGCTTCGATGCGCTTTCTGGTGGTTTCAGAGTAATCTGACTTAGCTGTGTCTATCACTCTCTTACAATTATTTCTAGCTTCTATAAACTTCTGTTTATTTGAGCTGGACTTATGTCGGTTGAATCTGCGGAACGCATGCTGCCTTTGACAAATGGCAGCTGCACAAGCAGAAGTAAACCATTGGGGGGAGTGGGGCTTGCTATAGTATTTCCGTGCGGGAACATGTGCTTCAATAGCAGTTTTGAACCATTCAGTTGTCTCATTTGCACACTGTTCCGCTGGAAGAGTAAAGATATTTTGCCATGGGGCATCTCTGATGAGCTCCCTGATGGCTTCCCAATCAGCCTTTTTGTAATACCTCGTTGTTTTGAGTAGTGGGTCTTCAGTTTTAGGGCGAGAATTTAGGCTGATTTCTACCATTATCACAGCGTGATCAGCATTCCCGAGTGGGCTATGGGCATTTGTTGTACAGTCATTGGGAACTGTTGTCAGAAAGAGATCTAGAAGTGAGGCATGTTGATCGTGCTGGTCTGGGAAACGTGTCGGAAATGTAACCATCTGAGATAGGGAATGAGATATAGAGAAGCTATATGTGGTGCTACCAGCTACGTCTGTGTGATTTGAGAATCCTAGCCAGTTACTGTGGTGGACATTGAAGTCACCAAATACATGTATTTGTGCGCTAGTATCGAGGGAGAGTGCTATATCTATGCTGTCTGAGACTTTGTTTATTAGGGTACAGTCTTGGTTTGAGGGAGAGCGGTAGAGAAAATATAAGTAGCTAATATTGTGTTGCATATTTAGTCTGAAGCACATAAAGGCCTGGCCCTCTGATTCTAGTTTTATTTCTCTAGTTAGGGGGAGGGTGTTTCGAATATAGACTCCAAGTCCATGCATATGTCTGTCCGAGTCCTTACGGTAGAGTGGGAGATAACCAGGCATGTTAAAGTGGTTAGAGGGTATGGAGGAGTGAAGGTTAGTTTCACTAAATGCTAAGATATCCGGGGTGTTTACAAGGAGAAATGACTCAACATCATCTAAGTTAGTTCTAAGTCCGCGGATATTAGTAAATGCAAGCCTCAAGGGAGGAGGCAGGTTGGTTTTCTTTGAGTTTGGTCCTGGTTTAAACGTAACTTTTGCTTGAGCTGTCATTTCATTTTATTTTATTTAAAAGTTTCAGTTAGGGTGGATGAGTGAGGGGATGCTGGACAAGTAGTTGTGCAGAATACCAGACATGCAATACAAGTAGACCATCAGCTGTCCTCACCCACAGGATTGTGGCCTCAGGAAAGCCCACCGGGGATGAGTGCAGGGTCCCTTTCCATGCGCGACATGGCACTACAAACATCCCGATATTTTACAACTGTTGATGGAGCAGCCGCTCTAAGCGCTACCGAAGAGTTAGGGCTCCTGTACTATCAGTCGGAAACAGCAGCCAGGAACTGTCAATCCGGTACCCTCAATCCATTAGGCAAAGCCAGCCCAGTCCAACTGCACTGACATATATGGCACTGAAGCACCCCACTGTGTCCAGTTTAGGGGGATGGGATGTGGCAGGAGTGGGGAAAAGCGGCGTTCATTACCCTAGTCAGGAAACAAGGTCAACCACTGGGTGATTCAAGCGAGTCCCTGTGATAGTACCTCTACGCCTGGCCAATAGGCAAAGAAGGAGTATGAAAGCCGAGCGATAGACAGAGTCTATCTCCTCCTTAAGCAGTTTAGGTTTGCCAACCGGTGATTTGTTTGAGTCACCAGCTCTAGGAAGGTTGTCGTCCAGGACTGAAGAGACCTCCCTCCCCTAGATTTAGTTTCAGAGTTTTCCTTCTCCTAGACGGATGGCCTGGGAAGACCTACGGGTCCATCAGCTCCGAGGGGGTTCGCCCCGCGCCTGGGTCCTAATCCAGGTATTTCTGCGACCCCGCATGGGTAGTTAATATTTATTGGTTATTTAGGTTAATATCTCCTGGAAAATCGGGCATTTAGGTTAGCTTCTACAGAAGATTTTCACTCCTCAAGTGTGGTTTAAAAAGGGCATTATTATGCTGTCCATTTTCATTTATACTGAGAGAGGGCATACGTAAAAATTCATGCAGTGGAAGCAGTTAAATTTGCTACAGTATTGGATCGAGAGAGTCGAGTTGATGTATGGTTAGATATAGTTTTGTAAGTTTAGCAATGTATGGTTAGATATGGTTTAGTAGGTTTAGGAATGTATGGTTAGATATGGTTTAGTAGGTTTAGGAATTAGGATAAAGTGCTAGAGTATGATCTACTTTCTATTAGAAATTCTGATTTGGTGCCCAAACCGGACATTTAGTAAGACTGAAAGATTAGATATGTTCAGTATAGAGACAAGAGAACATTTGATATGGAGTACAGTTATACCTGATAGATATAGGTTATTGCATATTCTGTAAGTATAGTAAAAGTATAGATGGATGGATAAGTAGTATTGTATACGAATGCATGGAATTTTAGACAATTTGAGTAAGTTGCCTTTAGACTACAACTAAGGAGAATGACTTCGCCTTTCTCTTAATATCCGGAAGTTTTTATTTCAATGAGTACCGGTTTAGTTTGTGTAATAATTATTGCAATACTATCTCTTAATAAAGAGATATTAACGGTTACTGTTCATTATATTGGACTAAGGCTAGTAAGTATTTACTTAGAAGCTTGGTTATGGGTTGGGAGTTATAATCGGGAGCATGCCTAGGAAATTTTAGGTGTTAATGGGTATCGATTTGCGAGTTTGTTAAGGTCAAGGGCGGAGAGCAAGGACCCATCTAAGTTACGCGAGACGGATTTGTTTAGTGTCAACTTAGGAAGTAGAGCAGATTTGATTTGTTAGTGATCAGGAGAAAGAATTTAAGTAAAAAATAATAAGGTTTGTCATGCAAAACAGACAAGGCAGTCATCTTGGAGGTAAAGTATCTATAGGAGGTACTTGCTTAGTATACAAGCAGCAGTATTTTGTAGTTTGGAGAGAAATTTTAGGTACAATAGTTTCATGACTTATTGCAAAAGTCCGTAGTCAAGGTGAGGGACGATGTACTTCTAATATTGAAACTGGGTTTTTCTAATTTTAAAAGTAGTTGACTAGAGTGTTATGAGGTGTTCTACTTTGCTTAGGGATAGAATAAAGATTTAAGGTAATATTCAGGGTGATATAAGCAGTTTCATGAGGATTGGATATATGATCACTGGATGTTGAACTGCTCAGGAGGATTCTTGTATCAATTAAGAAGGATGTCTTGGTGATATAAGATTTGAGAAATTAAGAGTCTGGGGATACAGAGAGCTTTGAGCCGATGAGGATTCAGTATAGGCGATTGTATATAGGTAACAAAGGTGGTTTGGTTTAGTACGCACGTATTGTACATATTAAGTATACTGCTTCAGTTCAATCCTCTAACGCAAAGGAAAATCCGTTTGCATTCCGGTTTGCAATTTTGTCAAGAGGGGAAATTTAAAAACAGCTTATGTAATTGTTGATGATATCAGTTTATAGACAATAGTATAGACTGATAAATTGTTGTGTAAGGCATAAGAGCCCCTCATCTTCAGATGAGATGATGGATCACGAGCATAAGTTCGGAGCAGGGATCCGGAAAGGAAATGGACGTGTACAAGCAAGGGGGGGTCACTGATGTTTATAACTTTTTATTTTATTTTTTTCTTTAAAAAAAAAAAAAAAAAAAAAAAAAAAATTTTTAATTTTTTTTTTCGATGGCTGATTATATTAAGTATCGTACTTAAATAAAGTTTTCATGTATACTTAAATAAAGTTTTCATGTATACTTAAATAAAGTTTTCATATGTAAGAAAACAGATAAAACGGTAATAAAAAATAATATATATATATATGTGTGTATATATATATATATATATATATATATATATATATATATATATATGCATTTATATATTATATTAATTTATATAAACATTACTTGTTACATATGAATATATATGTTTAAATAGTACCTCTGTTCCAAAGTGAAAAATACATTCTAAAATAAAACTCAAGGCTTGTTTATGTAATACATAACATTTAAAGGAGCCTTGAGTTTGGTTTACGAAGTGATATTTCAAGTCCGTATAAAATGATCATCTTAGCAGTGTTACTACTAAATACGTACGTACGTGTGTAACCAAAATAAACATACTCTTATCGCGCTCTGTTTAGTCTTCAAACACACTTTAATAATCACAGAGGTTTCAGTGGATTTGTATTAATTAAACAAAACTACACAACGCTATATATATATATATATATATATATATATAAAATATATTTTAGTCATCGACATACATACCTGTTTCGTTGTTTCACAACTCATCAGTGCCGCTAGACTAACACCTCTCCCAAGCCGAGGATTGAACCTAGAACCGTCGTGATGACAGTCGGCAGTCCTACCCCTTGACTACGGAATCAGTGGCCGAAATTAACCTGTCCGAACGATTATTTAAATAAACATCCGTCCGCTATATATATATATATATATATATATATATATATATATATATATATATATATATATATATATATATATATATATATATGTGTGTGTGTGTGTGTGTGTGTGTGTGTGTGTGTGTGGGTGGGTGTTATGAGTGCGTGTGCGTGTGAATACGAGGTGTGTGCAATATGTATTGCCCCTGACCCACTTCCAGTTGTTTGATCTAGCTGAAATTTTGCAAGTGAAATGATTTATATCGCTAGTGGGTATGTGGCAAATTACAGCTCTGAACTAATTGTGGGTTCTGTTTTACAGGTGTTTGCACTGAGTCAGGTGTGAAATAGAGCCTGTTGAATGACAAACAGTGATCCTTTTTTTGTATTTGAAAGGACGCACGCACAGGAGACTATTGATGAAATGAAAGAAACTGATGGTGATAATTCTCCAGCATATGACTTTGTAAAACGCTGGCATCGTGAATTCAAATATGCCGGGAAGTCTGTGGAAACAGCTCCCAGACCTGCTCGTTCCACCCTTCTGCGATTGATGAGGCATCTGTCCGTCAAGTTGAGGTTGCCATTTTGGAAGATAGACGCATTACTATTCGCCAAATAGCACAAGATGTCAAGATTAGTACAAGGTCCGTGGAAACTATCATTCATGACCGTTTGCATATGCATATAGTGTCTGCCAGATGGATTCCCAGGTTGCTCCACACCATTCCAGAAGCGAGAACGCGTCGAGTGCTCGAGGATTAATTTGGAGATGTGCCAAGAAGATGAATCAAAGTTTTCCAGAGACCAAAGCCCAGTCAATGCAGTGGAAACACTTGCACTCACCACCTCCAAAGACGACAAGGGTTCAGCTCTCCTCTTGCAAGGTCATGCTCACAGTCTTCTGGGACCAGGATGGAGTAGTGTGACAGATTTCCTGGCAAAGGATACCACAATTACACGAGCCTATATGCACACTTTTGAGGAAATTAAGGGAAGCTATCAAAATCAAAGACCGGGCAAGATCAGCAAAGGTACCCTCCTATTGTAGGACAAGGCTCCGGTCTTCAACTCGCATGTCGCCAGATCAGAAGCACGGGCGTGTGGTTATGATTCCCTCTCAATCCTCCCTACTCTCCTGACCTTGCACCCTATTATTTTCCCCTCTTCCAAGCCATGAAGTTTTTTTTGAAAGGAAAACGTTTCCCAGCTGATGCAGCCTTGATTTCTGAAGTCACGCCGTGGTTGGAGGACAGACCTGGGGTATTCTACAATAACGGCCTTCAGAGCTGCATCAAACGATGGGAGAAAAGCATAACTCAGTGTTGTTCTTATGTAGAGAAAGATTAATAACTGCCAAGTTTTGTTGCTTTACTCCTATGGGAAGTGGGTCAGGAGCACTACTTATTGCACGCCCCTCGTAAATACCATTTCAATTTAATTTAATCCGTATAGGAAACTCTTAATAAATTTTGTAACTTACACTAAAATGGAAAACAAAGCAAACATGTCATACGATATGAGGAAAATAATTAAATGCTAGGGTCTACTCATCAGACTTGATATCATACGCCGCAGAGAACGCATTTAAACTATCGCCTTTCTTATCCTGTGAAATTGCTCGCTGCAAGAAAAGAAATTGAACGCAATTGTTTATCAATAAATTGTTGAGTTTCCTACACATTCTGGATGAATTTGTAGAAAAAAATCAATAGCGTATAGATGGAGTTAATTATGATGAGATGTTTAAGATCGATGATATTTGAGTGCGCACATATCTATCATTCTATTATTGATCAATCGGCTTATATATAATCACACACGCACACACATACATTTTATATATATATATATATATATATATATATATATATATATATATACCGGGTACCTGTGCTAGTATATATATATATATATATATATATATATATATATATATATATATATATATATATACTAGCATAGGTACCCGGCATTGCCTGGGTTGACATGAAGTTCCGTTTGAAACACATCTGGGATACTAATCATTTTCATTATGGGCAACGTGGATACTCCCACAAAAAATTCAAAAATAAAAGAACGTATAAAAACATGTAAATATAATCGCCCCCAAAAGAAGAAGTACTTGATACCATCTTCACCAGATATTTCGGCAGCCAGGATACAAAGAGAAGAAACTATTCGCCGGATATTGAGCACTGGAAAGAAAACTTCCCGTTCCTAAATAAATAAATGGTTTAAATGAATCATTCCAACTTTTGTTTAAAAAAACATAGCAGCGAATGCCCGTGCAATGACAAACAAATAAAATAAAGTAAACAAAAAGAAAGGTAGGCAGGCTCGATCCAGGAACGCAAACGAAGGGGAAAAGTTAGATTCGGAACTGCTTTGGTCACTTTTCTAATAAGACTCACGATTTTAAACAACTAAAAAATAACGTTTATAAACATAATTGCGTGCGTTTGTTCTTTATTTTTTGTAAAGGAAATTTTTACACTGGTTTTGTTTATTTTTATGTAAAGGAAATTTTCGATTTGCTTTTTTTTTGAGGGGTGGGCCTTTTTCGATTTGCTTGTTTTAGGGGAGACTTTTTTCTTTAAAAATTATGAGATTCGTATTCAAACTTAAGTTTGGATTCGAACGAGTCAAATATTTTGTAGTATTTTTTTACGACGTGACCCCTAAGAAAAATGAAAGTCTGCCAAAAATATATTCCAAAAGCAATTAAAGGAAATTTTTCGTAATTTTATGTTTCTAATGTAACCCCCCCCCCAAATCGAATGTGTCATACTTTGGGGTTTGTTTTGTTTTTGAAATTTTTAGGTGAAAGTATAGAATGGTATCATAAAAATTAATTAAATTTATCGTTATTTCTTTGTTCCAAATGTAATTCCAACCCCCAACAAAAAAAAACAAAAAACAAAAAACAAATTGCATTTGTAATATTTTGCCCCCACCCCTCAATCGCCAAACTGGAAAAATGCTAGAGGTGACATGTCTCTTTTTTGGTGGCCAAAAAGTGAGTTCCTATTTTACGTTAATTTTATATAGAAAAGTGATCCCCTACACTAAAATGGTAATTCTTTTGAAGATTTCTTCTTTCAAATTATTTATAAAGGTTGGTTCAACGTTATATGCCAAAAAAAGTCGATCTTCATTTTTTAAGGGGTTAAACGACGAAATATCACGTTGTAAAAAAATATTTTTTTACAAAAGAAAGTTAAGTTTCTAATCGATATGATCAAGCTGAAAAAATAAAATAAAAGTGTAAATTATGGAATTTAGTGGGGGTAGTAAATTTTCATTTTTTTATGTGTAAAACGACGCTGGGTCACATCCCAAAAATTTACTGATTTCTGTATAGCCGTTTCACTAATATTAACAACAAAGAAATCAAATCTTTTCAGTTTTTTTGTAAGTGTTGTTTTTTATTTGAATATTTAAAAAATATATAAAATTTAATATATGTATATAAAACCAAACATGTTTCTATCTACACGAAATTATTTTTCCAGCTAGAAACTTATTGAGATTACCAAATTATTTTATTTGGTGATTGTTTGTTTTTATGTTTAGAAGTTTCTAGTGCAAATAAATTTAAAAAGAAGTTTTTTTTTAAAAGTCGATGTTAGAAATAATAATTTCAATTAAATATATTATCAATATAAGTGTTGTTTAAAGTTTATTAAATAACAATTTTAAATAAAAAAAAAACTTAAAACAATTCTCTCGCTAAAAACAGTAACTAAGATACTGATATGAAGTAAAATCGATTATTCTTAATGTTGTGTCTGCACCAATAATTAACAAGAACACGGAAAGTAAATGTATACAATACTATATTAGGCAGAAAAATTATATAAATATTTACATGTCTTCAGATATACTTTAGTTGGAGATATTCCGGCAGATGGCGTGTTGCATGTCTTACTGAAGGCAATATAGGCGTCTTGCCTACATGGCAGTCGTTGCAGAACTGTCCCGGTATTGGTGATTGCTCACTCACCCACCTATGTTAATTAGTGGGCGTCTCCACAACACTTAATATAATAGAAAATTAGGTGATCTCTTGATTGTATATTTTACAAGAATCATACTACATATAGAAATAAATGTAGGATTAAACTAAAAATCTCTCTATATATGTTAATCAAAGAAACAGACAAACAACCAGACAGGAATAAGAATTTTACTGGGCAACGCCACGTATTGCAGCTAATATATGCACACAAATACACACATATATATGTGTGTGTGTGTATGTGCGTGTATGTATTAGCTGCAATACGCGGCGTTGCCAAGTAAAAAATATATTGCCGGGCTGTGTGTTTAGTCACATTTTATCTAAGATATAACAAATATCCTAAGTTGTTAGGATATTCTTGAAAATAGACCATATTTTGTTTTTTAGGAAGTAGAAAACATAGTCATCTTCTATGAAACCCAAACAAAGAAATATTTCATAGCTTAAAGGGAAATAATTAATAAGCTAAATAACAATTTCCGTTTTAAAACACAACTGATGGTGGTTATTCTTATAATTAATAATAAATACAATGTAAATTAAATTAAAAATATATTGTAATTAATCAACTTTATAAAATATTTCTAAATGGAATACTGAAAGCTATTCTATTCATTATTCCCATGACAGATGTCATTTACTGTAATATGCAAATGTAATTATCGTTAGAACTTTAGTTTCTTTGGAATAAATAGTATATATAGAAACCTTCTTACAACATACCCTCGCAAATTACATTCTTTAATCTGTTCTTGAAATAGAAAGAAAGCACTTTCTAAGAAGATTGCACTGTTGTTGAATTTGGGGAGTCGTTTCAAATCTGTTTCTTAGGCTGTGAATCTTAATAGCATTGTCTTTCCTGTTAGAAGTAACTCTAATACGACCAGCTTTAGGGACATCACGAACGCTGCCGGTGTTTTGGTGCTTTTGCACAGTCTTTCGTACCGTTTTCTCATCACATTTCAATCTACGGCCGATTTATCGATTGCATAAACCAGAAAGGTGGAGGTTAATGAGCTCCGGCCGATCACTAAGAGAAAGTCGTGGCATATTGCCTAAATCTACAATTGTATAACCTTGAAAATCAACAGTTTCCATTGGAGATGCTTTGTTAGCTCTTGGTGGATATTTTAAACTGATTAAGGGGGTATAATTTAAGCTGGTTTTAAGCGAATTTGTTGCTGTGGACTTTCTTTTTGCCTCCTCAATTTGAAGTTATTTTTTGGAAATTGCCGTGAACACAAGAATATTTCAATAAAAAGTCAAATATGAACAGTAAATATTTCAGAAGAATAAAAGACGCATCAAATGAGGTATAGGCTGTTTAAACAGTTACATTAAGTTTAGCTTTAATTTGAAGTTTTTGAACAAATTTCAAGTGCTAACTTACTTTTTGCAGGCACAATATATATATATATATATATATATATATATATATATATATATATATATATTTAGTATCGGCCATAATATACGGAACGGAAAAGAAAATTGCAATTATTCATGTATATTTAAAAAATTAATGCATGGATTTTTCTTAAATACTCAGAATAAACAAATAGAACCAATGTGTATAAACTAGTACAAAAAAAATATGATTCAATATTGAGAAATATTTTAGTTTAAAATTATATCTGTGGATTTATCCTGGCCAAAAGTTAAGGAATGAACTAGAAAATTTATTTTTAAGAGACTAAACTTTACATAACAATAGCTAGTTTTTAATATCGGAACTGCTGATAAGCACAACAAAGAAAAATGGCGTCACCGACTCGCAAAACTCTGTCTCTCTAAGAAAAAAAATAATTTTAGACAATTACAAAGAAAAGAAATCAATTTCAACAATTACTAATATCCTTCGAAGATCAAAAAGTGTTGTTCATCGTGTGATAGCTCGATATAAGTATAAAAATACATTAGAAGCATCCCCTAAAACCGACAGACCCCCTAAAACGTCTCAACGAGAAGATAGGATTATGGTAAGGCAGGCTCTTAGTGACCGATTTAAATCCGCAACATCAATTTCTCGTGATTTTAATTAACAGACTGGGAAAAATATATCTAGAAAAACTGTTTCTCGACGGTTAGCAGCTGCCGGATTGCATGCCAGGGTGCCAGTATCTAAACCCTTGATCTCCAAGAAGAACAAAAATAGCCGTTTGAAGTTTGCCTATGAGGATGTCGTCTGGACTGATGAACAATTGGCTATGGTTCACTTCAGCGATGAATCCAAGTTCAATTTGTTTGGATCTGATGGAAAGAAGCATGTACAGCGTAAAGCAGGTGAACGATTATCCTCCAAATGTGTTAAAAAGATACTTAAATTCGGAAGGGGAAGTGTAATGGTGTGGGGTATGATATCCTCGGAAGGGGTTGGCCCTCTGGTTCGAATCTATGGTAGGGTTAATGCGGATACTTATAAGCAGCTCCTTCAACAAAATGTTATTGAGAGCTTACGCCTTTCACCTAATCAGCCAAGCATTTTTATGCAAGATAACGCCCCTTGCATAAAGCTAAAAAAAATGATTAGTTACCTCGAGGAAGAAGAAATAAGAGTAATGAACTGGCCAGCGCAGAGTCCGGATCTGAATCCGATAGAAAATGTTTGGAAAATGATTGGTGAAAGAGCACAGACGAGGAATCCCCAAAATCAAAATCATTTGTGGGATTTATTGAAAGAAAGAGTGGGAAAAGATAAATCCTGAATTTTGCAAGAAACTAATCCAGTCTTGTGGTCGAAGATGCAGTGAGATCATAAAGAATAAAGGGATGTTCACTAAATATTGAATGAATTTATTTTTTTAAACATTTGCATTAAAAAAAACATAAAGTTTCTATTTCGTTCCTTAACTTTTGGCCAGGATAAATCCACAGATATAATTTAAAACTAAAATATTTCTCAATATTGAATATAATTTTTCTTTTTTTTGTACTAGTTTATACACATTGGTTCTATTTGTTTATTCTGAGTATTTCAAAAAAATCCATGCTCTAATTTTTGAAATATACATGAATAATTTTAATTTTCTTTTCCGTTCCTTATATTATGGCCGATACTGTATATATATATATATATATATATATATATATATATATATATATATATATATATATATATATATATATATATATATATACATGCGTATAACAGAATAATTACATCTGTTATTCACCATAATTATCAAATACACATGTAAATATAAACTGCCTCTAGGTTATATAATAAAATGTATTGTCTAATATTTCATGTACAATTCATAGATTTGTGTTATCCAACGAAACAATGTTTACTATAAGGTGTAGCTCATAAGCATGACAGCAAATTAATCTAAATTTTCTAAATCAATATTTAGCATTTCTCAGTAATCACAGCAATATGCAGTATCAAAATATCATTTGAAGCAACTAGGAATTAATATTATGAAAATGATCGAACAATAAAGGAAAAAAAGAACTATATAAGCAAAGGAAAATTTGCGCTTCCCTTTCTATTTATGTATTTACATTAGGTTTTCAAGGTATAATAATGTAAAGCTATCAATATAAATAGTTGCAAATGAAGTACTGACAATTATCTAAGTCTGCTTCGTAAAGTGCAATTGAAATCATTTCGAAACAATGGTTTTTATCTATCACTGTATATCTATATTAATGTTTTCACTGACCGTTTAATGATCACTTTTTGAATCCTTAGAAATGTAAAGTAGATACATTGCTTTGCACATTTCATTGACCATATGGTGAGTTTCATTCATTGTCGGTTATTTGTTACTAAATTCTAATTCCCACAAATAATCTGTTGACAGTGCAAATAGCTATAATAAATTAAATTTACTAAATATCAATATACCATCATCTTTTTTTGTTCAGAGATACATAAATAACAATACAGCTTATTTTATTGGATAACCATTATTTATATATTTCAAATTATGTATTTGTCAATAACATTTTTCCATATAATACGTACATGCTGTTGATATACAAAGTGACCCAAACGAAACAGACCCCAACTCTAATTAGGCCGCGTTTCTTAGTGTTTGTCCGGATGAAATGAAACGTTGGTCATAACTAGTTTATTATATTCCAAACCTCACATCAAAACATTAGGGTCTTTGGCCTTTTTTCTCCGTTCTACAGCATATGTTCTACATAGATGGCCTCGATTTAGCTTTTGTTTTTGTATGGTCATCCTGTATATATATATATATATATATATATATATATATATATATATATATATATATATATATTTGAGAAGAAAAACGATAAATAACAGACCACATGCGAGTGAAAAAGGAAAAAATCATAGACTCCTTCCCATTCTGGGTAAAATCTATAAATATGCGTGTGCAACAAATACACACAGATATGTCAATTAAAGTACACGTTAATCATACATATTTCTTATTTAAATTTTTTAATGAAAGTTTTAGCTTGACACTATTAACTGAATATCGGTTCCCTATGTATCACGAACGTTCGCTAATATTCATATAATATTCTGCAGGTGATAAAAACTGCACAAAAATAAGCTCATAAAAGAAGAAAATTCCAAAAAGGAAATCGTCAACGCGCATTTGAAGTTGTTTAGCTGCGAAAGTCACTTTACATTTTACATAAGAAATAACATCAAATCATTAATCTGCATGATAATCATTTACCAATATAAGTTAGTGATTACATACGTAATTTTTGTGATTGAAGGTTATTGTGTGTTAATAGAAATATATTTGAGTATTTTTAATTAAAATTGTTTCGGAATATATTATTTCCGTGTTTGATGTTGCATAAAATGTGTCTCAAATTAGAAGTGACAGTTATGTTGTCGTAGATATTGGTAAATTGATTTAACGTTTGCATAGTTAAACATACATCCCCCATATATATATATATATATATATATATATATATATATATATATATATATATGTGTGTGTGTGTGTGTGTGTGTGTATGTGTGTGTGTGTGTATGTGTGTGTAAACCCAGGCTCTGTCTCACTCTCTCTCTCTCTCTATATATATATATATATGCATATATATAATATATATGTATATATATATATATATGCATATATATATATAATATATATGTATATTTATGTATTTATTTATGTATTTCAGAGACTTTTTATATTACTTATGTGTATGTATCCTACGAATCTATTTTATATGTTATATATCTGTATCCTATGAAATCTGTACAAATTTCCGGTTAAAATATGTCTACTTCTGTTTTTCACCTATACTGTAACCGTACACATAACTATGCGCATCCCTCCCTCTACCCAAATCTAATTAACCTTCATGTTATATAGGTATATCTCTCAGTATGCTACTTCTGTATTTTCCCTACCTTTTAAGTATAGGTTTCCTTTTTTTATATAACTGCAAGGATGTTTATACATGAATTGAGAAGGAGACATATTTTAGATACAATAAGGTTTGCTGATCATTAAACTAATGCATTTAATGATTCCACTATAAATTTTATTCATGCTCCTACTTTTTATGTCTACAGATGTATGCGTAGGTGCGTATGCGCATGTGTGTGCATATTTATGTAAATGTATGTTTAGTAAATGCATGTGTATATGTATAGTTTACCATTATTTATCAGGTATAGTATCAATCTTCAGCTCTTGAATTTTTTAATCAATGAAATAAACCCGGACTCTTCCCAATCTTTATATATAATTGAATCAAACAAGGATATATACACATTACGTTAAATTAGAATTACCTATTATCCCTATGCCTTTAATCTCATATATACCCAATAGCGAACATTTTTACTAAGACGTCACTTATTTTGTTAGATAGTTTACACACGTGATAATTCATGCACTTAACCTGACTCCGGTTAAGTAAGATAGTTTTAATTTTTGTCACTATTAACTCAATAAAGTAATTAAATAGTCATCTATATAGCACATATAATAATATGAAAAAAGTATCACCTTATATAACGCATATCATAATATGATAAAAGTAACACCTTGTGTAACGCATATAATAATGTTAAAATATTGTTAATTGCTTTAATAATAAAAAAAATGTTAGGCATAATAAACTGCGTACACGTACGCATTTTATTTGTGCGTATATATGTGCATGTGTGTGTGTGTGCGTTTATATGTACTCGATTAAATCTTTAACTTCTTATAAATCTATAACGAGCTTAGATCGTTAATTTGTATATAATCCATTAACAAATAACGTTATCTTATAATTTTATATTTTAAAATTATTTACTTACGATGTATATATATATATATATATATATATATATATATATATATTTATATAATATATATATGCGTGAGTATTGTAGTCGTGTACATGTTTGCTTGTGTGTATGTACGTGCGTATATGTTTGTATATATATGTGTATATATGTGTAAATATATACACACATACATACACACGTATATGTATGTATTGTGATATATGTCTTCGTATGCTTAACGATTTATACTTGATAATAGAAGTATGACCATTTTTCTTTTTCTTTCTACTTTTCTTTTTCTTATTCTTTTTCTTTCTCTCAATTCCACCTCCCACAATCTAATCTCTTTAACTTCCACCTTTCTTCGACGTTTCAACTCGTTATTAACTTATCTGTCTATCTCTGTTTCTTAATTTCTTTTTTATTAAGCACCTTCCTCCTCCCAGCCCGCTCACTTTCTTTAACACGCGACAATTAGTTAATTATTAAATTTATGTCGGCACGCGACAATTAGGTTAAAGAAACTCGATCCTCAGTTTAAATCAATCCTATATATCCTTTAACCCTATCTACTCTTTTGGTGAAATACGCCCTAAATGTAAAAACTTAAACTATAATTTTTCTTTATATCCGACTGATGATATAAGTTGTGACAATGGTAAGACCGATTTTTCAAGATGGTGGAAGTACGACTTCTCCATGTGTTGTCCTTTTTTTCAGAACTCTAGCAATTTATAACTTTTGTGGGTTTATTTTTGTAAGAACTCTTTTTCTTGTTTTTCCTTTATTCGTTAGCATCAAATGGTTTGTACTTTACATTTATATATGGTACTTACATTTAATTACTATTTACATTTTATTATATTCCTTCATTCTCATTTTATTTCTAAATATAATTAAATCAGTTCATTCTATATTTGCATTTTGTGTAATTCTATATGATTTTGATATAATTTCTCGGATCCAGACGTTATCTGCTAATATTACAAACGAACAATAAAAGAAATAAAAAAAAGAAAAAATATATACTCGGCATTTTTTAAAATGCAAATGAAATCCATGTATTCTTATAATGGTTCTTGCTATATAATACTTTTGATTAACTTTCAAGATTGTTTTACAACATCTGCAATATGTGCTTTATAAACGTCACTCTCCCCGCCACCTGATGACTTGCAGTCCACTCTGTCTCGACCTTTACTTCCTACGCCCATCTTCATCAGGTGTTATTTGCTACTCTTTTTGCTCGACCACGTGGGTCCCTTTCTCTTTTCAGTACGGTCAGCGCCTGTACACTTGCTTACTTTGCATATGTGCTAAGACGGCTGCTTCTGTTAATATTATCGCAAGGCAGCTATCATACGATGGCTGTTGATGTTCTTACACGCGCGCCACACGCACTATCTTCCTATCACATCAGTTTTTCTCATACGCAGTTGCTTAAACCTTTAACGGATCTACATCTTAGGATACTCCCTAAAACTCAAGATCTTCCTCTTATGTTTGCTAGACACGCATATGACATTATGAGACCTTTTATACAATCTTAGGTAACAACCTCTTGTCTTTTGTTTTTTTTAATGTTTTTATATGATTTTCTATCGAATATCCGTATATTTTATTTCGCCTCTATTCCTATATTAACGATACCAAATATTATAATATTTTCTTCATTATTGTAATCTTTTTTCACACATTTTTTTTCCATTTTCTATACGCCTTGGCCTTAAAACACTCCCAAAGCATTATTCTAATAGAAATTTACGCCATTTTAATCACCCAATAACACCCTTCAAACATCAACAAATCCTACTTATATAACTGCCATGCATTTACCGTAATTTTTATCTTGCTCTTTTCTTCATTCATTATGCTTTAATTTTCATTTATATTTCTTCCGGTTCATTTTCATTTTTTATCTTAATCTAACCGACTCTAGATTTGAAATTTCCCATTATCTCATATCTAGCTTAATACTCTTCTTCTGAAGAAAAGCATTACACTTTAACATGGCTAGGTATCAAAAGGATTGTTAACCCCTTTTCCTATATGATCTTATTCGCTTATTGTACTGACAAATGAATTTATACTTATTGTTCCTTGTGCCTACTTCCTTTTAATCTCATACCGAACCCTAAAATATTAATGTTTATATATCCCGCTATGTTGCTATATAAAGGACTTTTTCTATATCCTTTAAACTTATTTGATTTTACACATAGGCGCACACAACAATATATATATATATATATATATATATATATACATATATATAAAAATAGATAGATAGATAATCTGAGGTTAGTGTATTCACGATTAATTAATCAATAAAGTTTAACAATGTTTATACAAAAGTGCTCAATACGAAAGAAGAGCACGATACACTCCTTACTTGTTTTTACATAAACAGTAATATGGCGCTGCACATTCATAAGCATATTTTGGTCAGCTAGTTACCAGTAATTAGAGACCTTTCATATTACATTATGAGGGTGGTCCATTTATATACGCGGTGTTATGTGTGAGTAGGGGGTCGACCTTTTATACCATCCACCCTGCTCAACGTCAAATTCCAACTCGAATCCATGTCCAGCCAACCTGACACGTGACAACAAACACGTCCCTCCGGTCAGGTATTTTATAGCTTCCGGTGCAACTTGTCCATTTTACACTCAATATGTATTGACAACTTATATCAAAACATAGCTTCACATCTAATCCCTTGTTTACCTCTCCTGTTAGATATATAGCTTGATCGAGATAGATACGCATAGATATATAAGTAGATCGACAGACCTATAAATAACAGATAATTGCTCGTGTTCCACAATTATATAAAATTCAGGCGAAAGCAAAGTTTGCAAAGAAAAATAAGGCTTTTCTTGTCACAGTGAATTATGATCAAGTACTTACGATAGATGCTGTGTAAAATAAAATTTGGTTGGATGTAAATAAGTTTACATAGGGGTGCGGGTTTGCGTCTGTCTTTAGAGATAGAAATACATGGAAAATACAACCAAATTTTATTTTTCACAACATCTAAGAGAACCTCCTAATATTAAATCCTGTGACAAGAAAGCCTGCTATTTTCATTGCGAGTTCGTATAAGCTGTATCGCCTGAATAGGTTTCTAGTTACTGGTAACTAGCTGGCCGAAACATGTTCATGACTATGTAGCAACATGTTGTTGCTTGTACAAAAACAAATAGATTGTGTATATATATACATATATATATATATAGTTGTGTGTGTGTGTGTGTGTATGTGTGTGCATACTCAAAGATAGATAATTGTTTATCGGACCTCGTTTTTCAGTTTTACTTAAATCATAATTTTACGCTGAGTTTTGAAACCCGTTCGCGCATTTAGTCTTTTCCGACTTCGGAGTTGAATGCGATTAAATACTTACCTATATCCTGCTGTTTATACAGTCTCTACTTTATAGATATCTTTATTAGTTGTTTGGAACGAAAATGAAATTATTTCGAAAAATCTACGGACAATCAACGCTACTATTATATCTCTGCAGTGTAATTTTATTTGAGAAAAAAGTTCAGTTTACAAAACAGTGCATTATCTAGAATTATATTTCCTTGCGGAGTAATCGACGGAAACACACACACACACACACACACACATATATATATATATATGTATATATATATATATATATATATATATATAAACAGCGGGTCCAAAAAGTATCTGATACAAATCAAAAAAGTTCATAAAATGTTATTACACGCAAACAAAGGCGATGACAAACTGCTATTCTAATGTATTTTTGTAGTCATATCTAAGGTTCAAAAAGTAACCAACACACACACAAAATAGTATTAGTTTTTAGTAATATTGCCTTTACTCGCCATAACAGCTTTCAAACGTTTGGGATACTTCCTTACAGGGAGTTAACTGGAATTTTACTCCACTCTTCCTTGTAAATTCGTTTAAGTTCTGTGTGATGTCTCGTATCTCTCATTTGTAAAATAAACTACATCTTTTGGAACATATTTTCAATTAAGTGGAGGTCAGGTGATTGACTTGGTTATCCTAATACCTATATTCCCTGCTCCCGAAATAATGTAATAGGTGCCTTAATCTTGTGCGTAATACCGTTATCCTGCTGGGATATCCAACCATTAGGCACGTTCAAATCTTATGCAAACTTCGAGAGATTATCGTCAAGTATGACCCGATACATTTGAGAATTATTTTTTGTTCTATGATGTGAAGTTTTCAATGGTCGGATGATAAGAAATAACCCCAAGCCATTATACGCCCACCTCCAAATTACACTGTAAGAATAATTTTTAGAGGTGGGGGTGAAATGCTGAGTTTTTTTTTTTTGTCCTCAGACATGCGTTCCACGATTTCGACCAAATAACTCAATTTTTGTATCATCTAACCAAAATATGTTATCCCCCAAACTTGAAAGTTGCTCCAAATGTGTCTTGGCAAATTTCAGACTATTCGTGATATGAACCGATTTTAACAAAGAGATTTTTCCTGTTTTCCGCGATTGGAATCTATTCTGTCGAAGCACCGTCCTAATTGTATTCTTGCATACATGTGTCCCAGATGCTTCTAATTTTTTCTGGAGTTCAGAACAAATTATTCGTGGATCCTTCTTCACTTCACGACCAACTCTTACAAATTTTGGAAGGACACCCTGAACATGGCAGATTTGAAGTTCACCGGTATGACTTCAATCTACGAATCGTGTCACTAACGGTCGAAATTGGGATATATCCTATTGTTGAAATTTTTCTATACCCTGCAGCATCAATGTGTAGCTGAATGATTGATTTTATTGTCCAGAAATTCTCCAGTTTTAGATATTATATAAACAGTGTGTGTAAATTGATAAAAAAAATAATACGCTGCAAAGAGTTATCTGACTAAACCTAACTCCATAGACCAACACATGACAAATATTTGGTTAATTAAAACTATTTTTCTTTTTAACCTTATATATCTAGTTAAGTTATTTATGATTTTTATACGAGATTTGCATTTATCATACAAAATCAATTAGAATTACACTTTATTTTATTTTCGTGTAACTCTCGCAGTCTGCAGAGAAATTGAACGTGCCTTATGGTTGGATATACAAGCAGAATAACGATCCTAAGCACACGACTAAAGCAACAATTACATGATTTCGGGAACAGGCAATATAGGTATTAGATGACCAAGTAAATAACCTGACCTCAACTTAATTGAAAACATGTGCCAAAAGTTGTAACTGATTGTACGAAAGAAAGATCCGATGAATCTGAAAGAACATAGACGAATCTGCCAGGAAGAGTGGGATAAAATTCCAGTTAACATCTGTAACAATCTTGGAAGAAAGCATCCCAAACGTTTGAAAGCAGGTATCGCGAGTAAAGGCAATATTATTAAAAACTAATACCATTTTTTTCATTGTGTTGGATACCATTTGAACCTTAGTTCTGCCATTTATATAATTATCTAGTATATGCGTAATTATATATGATTTCTGATACGAGATTTGTATTTATCATACAAAAATACATTAGAATAGCATTTTGTTATCGCTTTTGTTTATGTGTAATAAAAATTAATGAACTTCTAGCTTTTTATCTGATACTTATTGCACCCACTGCAAAAACGTATATATATATATATATATATATATATATATATATATATATATATATATATATATATTGTATTATCGTTTTCAGAGATTACGTACTGGCAATGTGTCTATTGATATTCATATATCTCACTCGCTTCAAATGTATCGATTTTACCATTGTAATATTAAGTTATGTCTGAATGGTGTATTAATGAGTTATCGTTATTTGTGTGCAGTAAGTAAAACTATCTTCTTTCCACTGTGAAATATTCGTTGTAAGCATCATTATTACCCAATGTTTGAGTACAAAATTTTCCAACAGATTTCCATATATAATCGTGAAAACGAAAATTATTTATTATACTGTATATATTTACTCGTAGTGGTATGCAGTAACTCGAGGGACTTAGTCAAGATCAATACAAATAATTGTTTTAAGAATAACTGTTTTTTTTTAGAATTGGTTTATTAAAAACTCAAAAGATATCCTTTAAGTTCTTATCTGACTGCAACTGGACCAATTCTATCTTCACCAAATGTATTGATTCGTGCCGTTAATCCAGGCTGCTCAACGAATACTGCGTGTGAATGAAAATACATATTACCACATACAAACGCTGTATTATAGTTTATATAGACACATCAATATATGCTCGTAAAATTTTACAATTCAGTATTTATCGAAATATATCACTATATCTATAAACGATGGTACGTGTGTAAGTAATAAATTTAATAGTGAGTGTCTATTAAGGCACATTGTCAAGAGGTAGCATGGCTGCATTTAACATACTTCCCGCTTCATATGTTAATATTTATGCGACATTTTAAAACGATATTCGATTTCTATCGTTTCATCTTTCTTCGTATCGGTTGATACTATTATTTTTCCAAGGCTATCAGAGATGTTACTGAGTGGACAAGTGTATAGTTTGCATGTTCAAGAATATATACATTTGTGTGTGTGTATATATATTTACACACATATAGATATATGTATATATATATATATATATATACGCACAAGAGTATATATGTATATGTATTTATATTTTTTACATGGGGTCACCACTTATCAAGGCCCGAAGGCCACTAAAGGATAAGGGTTATTGCGTGTACAGTAATCAATGAGATAGTATTGTAGTAATTATTAGTATTGAGGGTTTTGATAGAGTGTCTTACTTAAGGGGGCGGTTTGTAAGGAGTTTGTTTATGTTGGACTTGAAGACGTCCAAGTTGTAGTCAGGTGGGAAACAGGAAAGCGGCAGAGAGTTCCACTGGCGTGCAGTTCTAAGAAAGAAGCTTTGACCATGGAATCTACGTTTGGATTTAGGCAAAGATAAAGAGTGGGGAAAATTATTGGCAGTAGTTTCAGCCAGACGGGTGTTTCTCGTGAAATATTGGCGAGGGGGGGCGAGGGATTGAAGCTCAGACGAGCACCTGCCATGGAAATAGCGATAAAACAATGACAGGCTTGCAACGTCTCTTCTGTGGGAGAGAGGTTGCAGGGAAGAGAAAAGGGCATCCCCCACTAAACAACGAAGTCTATTTTGTACCCTGTCAAGGCAGGATAGGCTGTTTTTATCAGCTCCTGCCCAGATGTGGCAGCAGTACTCCATCCTTAGACGTACTTGGCTTTTATAAATATAGAGAATTGCATCAGTAGTGAGATATCTTCTGGAGCGGTAGAAGGGTCCCACCATTTTCCCAGCGTCCCTGGCAACAGATATGATGTACGTGTTCTTTTTTAGATCAGGAGTAAAGGTCAAACCCAGAAGCTTGTAAAAACATGGATCCTCTCCAAGACGAGAGACATGCATTTCAATTGATGCCAGATGGGGATAAGAGCGTTGCTGATGTAAAGATAGAAGCTTGGTTTTGGATGCACTAAAAGTGACCAGTCACCTCGTCCCCCATTGTACCACGTGTTCAAGATCAGAAGAGAGAGAATTAGAGAGCACTTTGTCATTTACGGCCTTTGATGTGTTGCTATAGATGGTCCTGTCATCATCAGAGATGTCAACTAATGATTTAAGTATGTGTTTTGGGAGATCATTGATGTAGATCAGGAATAAAGTTGGACCCAGGATGAACCCCTGAGGGACTCCGGCATTAATACTGTGGGCCTCTGATTTCTGCCCATCAACAACTACTCTTATGAGCCTATCAAAGAGAAATGATTTAATGACTGAGAACACATTTCCAGTTATACCGTAGCTGGAAATCTTGTGAAGTAGACCCTTATGCCATACCTTATCGAAGACCTTCGATATGTCAAGAGCAATTGCCCTGGATGGGAAAACTTTATCAAGAGATTCACTAATCCTGTGTGATATAATCGTTAGCACATCTGCTGTAGATCTTGCAGAGCGGAAACCGTATTGCGTGTCACTAAGAAGGTTGTTTCTGTTGAGGTGGTTGACTACTTCTTTATTTAATATGGATTCCAACAACTTACTCATGACACACAGGAGACGTATCGGTCTGTACTGAGAGGGAAATTACTTTTCACCTGAATTCTTAAATACAGAGAATACTGATGAGGTTTTCCAGGGTGTTGAAAAGCGCTTCTTCTTAAGGCAACGCTTAAACAGTTTTGTAAGTATAGGGGCAAGTTCTGGTTGGAGCTTTTCCAGCACTATAACTGGAATGCCATCAGGGCCAGTTGCTTTACTGGAATCTAGGTTCTTGATTAGCTTGGCGACCTCACGCACAGATATGTGTATGTTGCATAGCGTACTGTCTGTTATAGGAGGAAATACAGTGAGTTGATAGTCATTGTCGCATGAGGTAGAACTAGCTGCAAAGTTCTTGGCAAATAGTCTGGCCTTGTCTGATGCTGACGAGATTACCTCAGGTCCATTGATGATAGTTGGGATAGAACGCACAATTCTGTTCAAGATCCTGTTTGCTATTTGTCAGAACTGGTGGGAACCAAGCCGCTGCTCAGCTACTTTGGATTTAACAGACTGAACATATAGCTCTCTTGCATGTTTTATTACTCTTTTACAGTGGTTGCTGGCAGTCCTGAAACAACTTTAATCTCAGTACATCTATTACGTTGGTAGCTATGGAAAAAGTGATTTCTGTGCGCGATGGAAGCAGCACATTCAGGGGAAACCATGGCTGGCTGTTAGGTGTTTGTAATGGCAATTAAGCTACACAGAATATTTCGCGTTTCATCCACACTAAGATTCATCAGGCTTAACAGTCTGTGTAGCTTAATTGACATATGTATTTTACAACTTACTCTCTAGCTCTACCTACGTAATTACGCTGTTGAAGTGAATACTTAAAGTTTCCGCATGAATTTATACTTTCGTATATTAATTCATGTGATTAGATGGAGAAGTCATATATATATATATATATATATATATATATATATATATATATATATATATATATATATATATATATGAGCTTTTTCATCCTCATAATTTTTTCTTATCACAGACATTTTTTTGTTCAGCTTAATTTTATTAATATATATGTATCACCCACACATACACACACACCCACACCCATATATATATATATATATATATATATATATATGTGTGTGTGTGTGTGTGTGTGTGTGTGTATTATATAGGGGGTTTCTAGTATATGGTTCAGTATACAGGAAGGCGAAAAAAGTGAACACTTACTTTTTTTGAGGAGTTAATTTGAACTAGATTTTTTTCTATGTTATTTAAAAAATCTAATTAAAAATACGATATAAGTGGGATTCTTTATAATCGGAATACATTTGCCACATAATAAAATTTTGAATATATTTTTATATTGTGTTCAATATAATAAATATAATGGTTACAGTGTGTAAAAATTAAGAGGTTTATATAAATAAATAAATAAATAAATATATATATATATATATATATATATATATATATATATATATATATATATATAAATGATGAAAACCGGTGTTGTTTGTTGCAGACCATCTACTAGTTGGCCAGTTGTATATAAATCCCAGGACCGATAGGAACTTTCTATTATGTATGAAAGTGGCACAATATTCACCGAGCTCTCATGATCCATGTTATGACAACCACTACACATTTAAACCCTCCTACAATGTTCAACGCTTGAGGACGCACCTCAACGATGCGTCCGGCCACGGATATTGTCTTTGGTGTAGTTTCAAGTTAGAGTCACTTCACAACTTCAAAGTCGGCTTGAAAGTCAATACCAAAGTTTACTTGGGTGTGCCGAAGAGTGTGGTGATCCCCTGGTGCAATGACGTGGCCGCTGGCAGACTTTTGATGTGGTAGCATGATCCAGCGCCGACCAACAAAAATCTGGCTTCAAAAAGTGCTACAAATGTGTATACTTTCTTACTTACCCCTCCTTACCAACTAAACTCACTGGACTACTTTGTTTTGTCATACGTCTAGAATATCACCAACAGTAACTCCTACTACCGCACAGCCAGCCTTATCCGCTGAATATTCGCCGAGCTCCCGCCAGCGCTTGTAGCAAAGACATGCTTCTTGTTACAGCCCTGTATCAAGGCAGTGATTGAGGCTAAAGGTTCCTACATTCAATAGATGTCACCTCTGTTACATAAACAAGTTACCGTAATTGATTTTTTAAAAAAGGTTTCAAATAAAGCTGTATTGTTTTTGTTTTTTATGGTTCCACCCTCAAAATGCTAAACCCTTGGTTTTCCTTACTTAATTTGTTTACACTTTATGTCAGCACGCGTTTTGTAAACCATAACGCGATTTACCAACATCTCCAGTAACATAAACATCTGATTGAACACACATTCTATTTAATAAAATACTACGGTGTGAAACATATTTAAATGAAAAATCCCAATTTGTATGTATGTATGTATGTATGTATGTATTATGGGTGTATATATAGGTATGTGTGCTGTGTGTGCGGCAATATGCCGTCATTTTTTTTTAATAAATACACGTGTGGTTCGAACACAATATCGATTTAAGTGGATTGCGACTAAGGCAATTACCGAATATTTTACCATACCTTTACAGCTGGTGGATGTAAGACGTGTCGGAAAATGGGATTCAAATTGCCAAAGCTTTAAAGAGAGCACTCTTGCCCGCAAGAAATGCGTGCGCGTTTCCGTTAGAAATTACTGTTAGTGGCCTCTCCTCTAAAGCATTGTCTATACGAATCCAAACTTGCGACACTTGTGCGACAACTACTGCCGGCAGACACATTACCAACTTTTTAATTGTATGTCCACAAACGTGCAAAGCTTATTGTTAAGAACAAAACTTTTTTTTTTCTAATCTACGAGATTCGACTATTCTCGTTTCCTCGGATATGATCGTAATTTAGTTTCTAATAAGGATTGGATTTTATCACCTCGAAGAGACACCTTCAACGCTGTTTTCGGTGACGCAAGCCCTCACCGAAAGTTACATCAACTAAAATGTTGTGGTAATAACAAACTTTATATATTAATACGATAGCATGTGTGTTATTTTGTTTGTCACGCTTATATCTTAGTTTAAATTTCTGACTGCCTGCCGTTTAATTATTATGCCTTTTCATTTCTTGTAATAAATAATTTTAACAAGAACTTTTCATAATTTTGGTTTCGGTTTCGAATATAGCTGAGGGAAATCAATTTCTATATTTACATTTCTTATTTCTTATTTCTTCGTAAGTATTGGTTTCGATTTCGATTCAGGCTGATGCACTTAAGTCATATGAATATATATATATTTATTTTTGAAATCAAAACTTTATAATATATAAAAATAGATTTAAAAAATTGACTCTATAATAATATATATGAAATCTGCATGAATCAAAATATCATATTTCAGCGTATTTTAAGACCGGACTATGCCGAGCGTCCCTGCTAGCTTTTGCAGGTTTCAATTTATGCTGTATATCCTCAGAATGCTAACATGAATAGATTGGATATGAAAGCGTCTGATGTGGAATTTGTGCACCTAGTTAGAATTAAGAAAATAATGTAAATTATGAATTGCAAAATGTTGCGAAACACAAATATTTATTTTGTAAGAGGAAAGCCGTTTGAAATTGATTTATCTTCACAAAATTCAAATATTTAGAAATTATCGTAATCAATAATCTTATGTCGAAAAAAAGAAGCATATTCTAAAATTGCAAGGCATTAAAACCTATTAATCAATTTCTCAAACTTGGCATTTGCTTTGTCTAACGCGTTATCTTGTACGGATTTTCAAATGGAATCCCTCAGGTGATTCACGTGAGTAGATTATTCACGTTTCATTAACCATGTCCTAGAAAGATATTTTCCGTAATTGTATTATTTGAATTTTCACGATTAACGTTCTCATGTGACCTTGGAGGAGGCATCCTCTGATATTATTCAAGTGGTTATTCGTGTGGAGAGTTTGAACATAACCGTTCATATAATCCACGATCAAGTTGAATCTAAAGAAGGTGGCAGGTTATATCGGCTGTACGATTCCATGCATTGTGTGCTTAATACGGATAATTATTAATCTAAATCATACAAACGATAAATCTTCACAAAAATTTGAGAAACATAGTATTAGTAAAATATCAATGTATTTCGAGTTAATCGTATAAAGAAAATCGTTTATAATCTGATGTTTGCCATTTACTCATGTAAATCGCTCATATGAACATCAACAAGAAAACACTACACCAAACCAAATTATTTTATGTGTAAGCTTAGTAAAATTATTATAGCGTAAACATACGTTTACGTTTAATTCTATAAAATGTCCCAACCCTTTTGCGAGAGTTTATTTTGTTTAATTATATTATAGATAACTTCAACAAATTGATTATTTTCTAAATTTAAAACTTGTAATTACATACATTTCAGTCGAGTACTGAAAATGTAATTCATTCTTTCGCAATACAAGATTATCCTTATTGTAAAGGACATTGTTGAATGCTACGTGTTTAGTTAATGTCTTTTGATTAAAAAGAATGACAGCCATTTAAAATCGTGCGCCATTGTCTGGGTGAGACTCGTTGAGCACAAACGTTTAAATTAGGGCGATAAACACGTTTAAAGAACTTTGATTTTTCTCCAAGCAACACTGACTTTGTAATTAAGGAAACATATGTCAAAAAGTGAACAGAACAAGACAACTTAGATAAATGTGAAGCGAATCATACATGAGCTAGGAGTTAAGAATATGAAAAGACAAATGAGAGATATTTATTTACACAATAACGCGCTATCAGACACGTATGCGCACACACATACACACACGTACACACACACACACACACACACACACATATATATATATATATATGTGTGTGTGTGTGTGTGTATGTGTGTGTGTGTGCGTGATCTCCCTGATAAAACTGCTTCGGAGATGGGGATATTTGTTGATGACACCACTCTTTATACCCGACACGAGTTGAAAATAAATGAACACATATCTAAGGAAATGGCAGAAACACTAGAGGATCTCAAACTTGTAGTGAAATGAGGGCAAAAATAGATGACCACATTCAATGCTTCCAGGACTCAGCTTGTTTCCTTCAATAATTAAAACACAACTTTTCTACGACCAATAGTAATTACTAAGACCACACTACCTGAAGCTACCTCCTTTAAACTCCTCGGCCTAACGTTTACATTAAACATATACTGGGATAGATACATTGAGAGCATTGCCAAGGTTGCTGGGTTCTCGCTACCCTGCTAGAAAACTACTTAAGCCTGAAAGTATCCTTTACCTCTATAAAGCCACCATTCGCCAATGTATTGAGTACTGTTGTCACATTTGGGCTGGTGTATCTGCTACTTGACTCTCACGCCTAGACAGGGTTCAAAAGAGAGTCGCTAACCTGATAGGTTCTGAACTGTTATCTAGGCTTTAGCCTGTGCCCTATCGACGAAATGTTGCATCCCTCTACCTGCTCTCTAAGTACTTTAATGGTGAATGCTCTGACAAGCACTCGTACCCCATCGACGTCAATACCCTCGACAAACCCGACAAGTAGCTAAATCCCACCCTTCACAATAGATATCACTAGGTGTAAGAACACCTTCTACACCAATATTTTCTTCCCTAGAACTGTTGGACTTTTGAACTTCCTTCCGGGATTCTGCTTTCCCAACTCTACTGTCATGCAGAAGTTCAAGTGTAATGTGAATATACATCTCGCTACTTATCCTGCTTCATAATACTCCTGCAACTGATGTCCTTGATTGTAGCCCCCTACTTCAGTGTTTCACTGTGCCTAGTTTGGAGTGAAAATTGAATATATATATATATATATATATATATATATATATATATAGTGATAGACGTAAGTTAAGAACGATTCTAAACGGCAAACTCATTAATAAAAAACTTGTCTTATGCAAATAATTTAGTGTGTATCTATTAAGAGCATGCAAAATATACTTGTTTATACAAATATTTAAATCAAATAAATTTTGATTCATCTAAAATAACTACACATTTTGACCCAAACATTTAAGACAATGCCGTTGTTTTTGTTGTTGTTGTTTTTTTAAATAACTGACAAACATTAACAATCTTTTCAGAATATATTCTTGTAACAATAAAAATTGTGGAATCGAGTTTTTGAAATAGCTAAATCAGGAAATTAACGCAAACTGAATGGGAGGATTTTGGCATTTAAGGATGCAAAGTCAACAATTGTTGCAATAACAGATAAAATGAGAAGTTCTGCTGAAGTTGTGCACACGTTTTTGTGCTGCTAAATTGATTATACTTAAAAAAAACAGAAAGGTTTTCCAAAATGGACAGGGTTACTATTCTGAAATCGAGCCGAGGTATATCCTATAAAAAGTTAAATAATAAACGTGCATTTTAAACTAGAACGATTAGAAGATTTCTAAACAGCAAGTAGTTGAAACAATCAAGTAAAAACAGAACCCAAACTTATCAAAAACCCAGGCATCAATTTGTAAAAAGTTACCAAACGTTGAAACCGCGTAGGAACAATTGGTAGTCAAGATCGCCTTACATGTTACAGCAAATTTCCCTCAGATACTTTTTTCTGCAAGGAGGATTGATTAAAATAATAGTGATGATATGATTTGACACGTGTTTGCTATTTTTATGGAATTGTAAATATTGAACAAAGGAATGAATGCACCTTGTTATGTAAATATGCCGGATAAGCATCGTTTGGGATCAAAGAAATCGATTGTGTGACGACAGACCTAGATATTTCAGCCATACAATGCACCAATCCTCTACGCTCGCACTTCAAACAAATTTAAAATAGATGAAGATATCACAGTTTTCAATGACAAGTGTATTTACTTGCCTTGAATCTTATTGAAATTAATGAGGTTTCCTGGTTAGAAATGTTTATGCAAATGATTCAATCAATGATCTTACACAATATGTCGTGCATGGCGAAGTGTGCCTACTGGAAACTTTAAAAACGATTGCCTCTAGTATAAAAGATAGAATTTGTGAAATATTTATTAATATCCGTGAAATTACACGTTATTAGATGAAAATATTGTGAATAATTTTTAGATACAGTGAATAGTTTAGTCTATTTATTCTCGTTAGTTTAACTTGTAATTTTAATGGTTGCGTGTCCTAAATTTTATGATATGTTATTACATTTACTAACTTGAAAATCGACACTTGTTTTAGAAATCAATATTCTCTTGCTTTTGTGGTCGAGAAAATAGAAACATCGATTTTTAGTTTGTTTCTAAAGATATAACTGAATGTACATAAAAACAAAGACTCACAAGCACTATAGACTGTCATAAACTGTTTTCACAATCCGCCGGAAATCAGGTCTGTTTAAGACGTTTATCGTCTAAACGTTTATTTTGGGCCAAACATAGTAGAAAACACAAAAGTTAATATTTATTTAACCATAAAATGTTCAGCATGCAAGGGTATACAGATGAAATATTTCATAATTTAACGTACATATTCGCGGTGTGTTTTAATTTGAATGAGTTAGGTACTTATTATAATTTGAATGTGTGAGGTAGTTATTTTAATTTGAATGTGTTAGGTAGTTATTATAATTTGAATGTGTTAGTACTTATTATGATATGAATGTGTTAGGTAGTTATTATAATTTGAATGTGTTAGGTACTTATTATAATATGAACGTGTTAGACACTTATTATAATTTGAATGGTTGAGATACTTATTATAATTTGAATGTGTTGGACAGTTATTATAATTTGAATGTGTTAGGTACTTATTATGATATGAATGTGTTAGGCACTTATTATAATTTGAGTGTGTTAGGTACTTATTATAATTTGAATGTGTTAGGTACTTATTATAATTTGAATGTGTTAGGTAGTTATTATAATTTGAATGTGTGAGGTACTTATTAGAATTTGAATGTGTTAGACATTTATTATAATTTGAATGGTTGAGATACTTATTATAATTTTAATGTGTTGGGCAGTTATTATAATTTGAATGTGTTAGGTACTTATTATGATATGAATGTGTTAGACACTTATTATAATTTGAATGGTTGAGATACTTATTATAATTTGAATGTGTTGGACAGTTATTATAATTTGAATGTGTTAGGTACTTATTATGATATGAATGTGTTAGGCACTTATTATAATTTGAGTGTGTTAGGTACTTATTATAATTTGAATGTGTTAGGTACTTATTATAATTTGAATGTGTTAGGTAGTTATTATAATTTGAATGTGTGAGGTACTTATTAGAATTTGAATGTGTTAGGTAGTTATTATAATTTGAATGTGTTAGGTACTTAATATAATTTGAATGTGTTAGGTACTTATTATAATTTTAATGTGTTAGGTAGTTATTATAATATGAATGTGTAAAGTACTTATTATAATTTGAATGTGTTAGGTACTTATTATAATTTGAATGTGTGAGGTACTTATTATAATTTGAATGTGTGAGGTACTTATTATAATTTGAATGTGTTAGGCACTTATTATAATTTGAATGTGTTAGGTACTTATTATAATTTGAATGTGTGAGGTACTTATTATAATTTGAATGTGTTAGGTACTTATTATAATTTGAATGTGTTAGGTAGTTATTATAATTTGAATGTGTTAGGCACTTAATAATTTGAATGTGTTAGGCACTTATTATAATTTGAATGTGTTAGGTACTTATTATAATTTGAATGTGTTAGGTACTTATTATAATTTGAATGTGTTAGGTACTTATTATAATTTGAATGTGTTAGGTACCTTATTATAATTTGAATGTGTTAGGCACTTATTATAATTTGAATGTGTTAGGTACTTATTATAATTTGAATGTGTAAGGTAGTTATTATAATATGAATGTGTAGGTACTTATTATAATATAAATGTGTTAGGTAATTATTATAATTTGAATGTGTTAGGCACTTATTATAATTTGAATGTTTTTAGTTTCTAACCCTATAATTCATTCATATGATACTAAAGTTATCTACAATTTAAAGCGAGTAATTGTTTAAAACGGCATCTCATCGCAAAATTATGTCTGTCTTACACAGGATTACTCTGTCGTCTTATAAAGTATACGAGTCTTCTGAATTTTTAAAACTTTCAGTTCATGATGCGTTCTCTCTCTTTCTCTCTCTCTTTCTACCTCTCTCTCTCTCTCTCTGTATATCTACATATATATATACATATATATACATATATAAGTATACTCACAGTATATACACTTGTGCCCGATATTATTCATACCCCTCGGATCTTTGAGATTTCTATAAGAATATTGCTCAAACCAGAAGGTAGACAATATTAAAGGGGTTTCAAACAATAAATCAAGCATAAGCATTTAATTTAAACTCAACAAATAAATAAATTATGCAAGTTTGAAACATTATTCAAAGAAAAACAATAATGGCACTAGTTTCAAAATTATTCATACCTCTCTTACTAATAGTCAATAGCATGCCCTTTATTCTTAATAACTGCCTGTAACCGTTTTGGATATTTATCAACAAGGTTTTTACAAGCATCAACACTGATTTCTGACCGTTCTTCAATGCAGTAGTACTCCAAATCCCTAAAATTTCTAGGTTTCTGCTTTTTAACCTCAGTTTTCAATATGTGCCAGAGGTTTTCGATAGGGTTCAGGTCGGGAATATGGCTAGGCCATTCCAAAACATTAATTTGATTTTCCTCAAACCATTTCTTGACTATTTTGGCAGTATGTTTTGGATCATTATCCTGTTTGAAGGACCCAGTTTGGTCTTAAATGGAGCTTTGCCGCATCCTGTCTAATGTTTTTCTGGAGTATCTCCAAATATTGCTCCTTCTACATGGTTCCATCTATCTTGATCAAACTACCTGGACCACTAGCCGAAAAGGAGCCCCAAAACATTAGGCTACCACCACCATGTTTCACCGTGGGTATGGTGTTCTTTGGGTTGTAAGCTTCTCCTTTCTTCCTCCAAACGTAAGAAGCATCCATATGGCCAAACAATTCAATTTTTGTTTCGTCAGTCCACAAAATACTTGAGAAAACGGACTCTGGAGAATTCACATAGGTCCTAGCAAACTTTAGACGTGCTGCAAGGTGTTTTTCGGTGTGCAATGGAGTCCTTCGTGGTCTTCTTCCTTTCAGACCATTTTCATGCAGAGTCCTTTGCAATGTTTGCCTTGATATTTTTATGCCAGAAGACTCCAGATTTTCTAAAATGTCCTTAGTAGTGGTGGTTGGATTTGCATTAACACTTCTTACAATATTCCTGGTGGCTCTAGCAGACAGTTTCCTTTTCCTTCCTCTACCAATCAAGTTGTTTGTTGTGTGGTGGCTCTGGAATTTTTTGATGATGCTCTGTACTGTTGCTGTAGGGACCTCAAATTTCTTGGAAATTGACTTGTAACCTAAACCATCCTTATGTGAATTCACAATTTTAGTCCTAAGATCATTACTAAGCTCTTTTTTGCTTCCCAATTCTAATAATTTTTATTCTTTTATTGGTTTTCAGTTGATATCATTTTAATTTCTGAAAAATGCAAAAAACGAAATGAAATTAATCAAAGGTTGTATAAAAGCATTCAAAATAAGAATCAAACAGGAAACAAACAGTCAGAAACTCGATTAATACTGAAAAAATAAGGGGGTATGATTATTTTTGAACATTGCAGATTTTATAAATAGCTGTATATTTCTTTTATTACAAGTATCCCGAGATTCTAAAATGACGAAAATGATCAGAAGAGGTTTATTAAGAATATGTATCAATATGGACGTAAACAATAAATTCTTACAAAGTTACACCTAATAAACTCAATTTTCAAGGGGGGGTATGAATAATATCGGGCACAAGTGTAAGTATACACAGAATACACACATATACGCACACACCCATATTTTTATTACTTCTCATGTTTATCTCATAATGAAAGAATAAAGTAGTGTATAATAATACCATAATAACAAAATGACACAAAGTGATTTAAGAAAATATACGTTTTCTTTGTGTCATTATTTTCACTATTCAATGACCGTAGTTGTAAATTAGATGAAAAGTCCGTGAATAATGCAGATTAAGGAGTGAAAAATGAGAGAAAGCTCAATGAAATTAGAAAACCTTGATTTGTCATAAAGACTGTTTATGGCAAATACACTCGTGAGCCAAAACAAAAAAAAGTGGACCAAACCCATTTTATACATTTTATTGCAATAAAAGCTATATTGAACAATAAACAATTGGACAAGGTAACTAAAACGAGACTATTAACACAGTACAAGACATTTGCATTAGTAATTGGTTAGTATGCAATCGCATTCTCTTTTTGATTTCTTTAAAAGATCCATCATTTTAGATATGTTCTTAACCAAAGTGGAACACTGCGAAGAGGAGATGCTATTCCATTCGCTTTGCATAGCTTCCCGCAGTTTGTCATTATTCGAAAAAGTTCTTCCGTCCAATGCACGAGGTATTATGGGCCAAATATTCTCGATTGAGTTTAAATGGGGGTTTGATATGGCTAAGATATCAAATTAATTGAATTATCAGAAAACAATTTTCCTGTGACTTTAGCAGTGTGTGCTGGCGCATTATAATGTTGAAAAATGATGTTCTGGGATATTCTCAGCTTCTGGATACTTGGTAACAGTTCTGTTTCTAATATTTGAATGTATTCGATTGCATTGATTGACTTCTCACATCTAATAAGTTCCCCAACTCCCGCTGCAGTAAAAGTTCCCCATACCAATATCCCTCCATTCCCGTATTTAACTGCCGTTGTTATGCAACTTGGCGAAAATCTTTCTCTAGTTCTTCGATTGCACCGTTCGGGAGCATCACTAACAAGATGAAATATTGATTAATCTAATCAGAAAACATTCCTGAACCAGTCTGTATCTTTCTTACCATTACACAAGAAAAATCATTTTCTATCATTGTTGTTCTTCTTAGATAAAAATAGTTTCTTTGCATGCCTTTTAGAAGAATATTCCATTTCTTAAATCTGTCGAGATATTGTATGTCTAGAAAGTGAATTTCCAGCACCTGTTTTGAATTTTAGCGATGGTCAACATGAATGTCCTTTCAATCCTTCAAAACAGTTAATTTATGCGTGTAGTTGTCCTTCAAAATGGATGCTCTAGGGCGACCAAATCCAGATTTCCCTTTTACCAAGCGTTCGGCTTCGAACCTTTGACCAATTGGCTTCACTACAGAAAGAGGTGTTTACACATTTCTTTTAAAATATCAAATATCTGCTTGTAAATCATTTTTGACTGCCTTAATCCTGATATTCGTTTTTTATATCCTCGCCAAGATGCAGTCTTACCATTTTTAGGATTCATTTTTCCACTTATTATTATATGCTATAATAATAATGTTCTGCAAAATAGAAATTTTCAGTTAACATTAACAAAAATCATAGAAAAATATTGAAAAGTCGATTTCTTCCTTCTTTCACGCTTGACCCATTTTTTGTTGTTGCTCATGAGTGAATATATTCACATTAACACCCTACGATCTTACTACAGTGAAGATATACTAGTGTAATATTTATCACAGATCATAAATTCAATATTAAACCAAGTTATTGAATTTCTAAAATGATTTCATTTATAATTCCTTATTATTATTAAATTTTTCCCGGACTTATATAAATTTTCGTTTTTTTACAATATAATTGTTGGAATTATATTCAATTCTGTGTTGAATTAATTGTACTTTGCTTTACTATATTCGCATTTATGTATATTTTCATCGCCATTTCTCTTTTATTCGTTTTTGGAACCACTCGTCGCGAGCAGCTAGAAGCGTTTCTGTTTAGCGCATGCGCAAAGCAACAAGACATGACGGCATGATCTGCAGTTGAATTGCGGGCGTGCAGTCATTGTTGTAATGGTGGATCTCGATAGAAATAAACTCATCGCGTCATAGGCAAGAGCAAAGTTACGCAAGAGGAAGTCGAGCGCCAGTTTCTATCGATTCGTTGCTCGAACATCAGCAGTGCAAGCCGACGCCATTCACGTTAAATCAAAGCGAGACGATCTCAGATCGAAACTAATATGACATTGGATTTCTCTTTGTGAAAAACTTCCTTGTAACCTTTTCATTCTTGTTTACATTGTTCTCTTAGACCTTCGAATTTTACCCTTATTCACTAAAGCATGGCACTTTGCCACTGAGAAGCATGGATATATTGTGAGGACAATACATGCATGGACTAAGAGATAATCGGAGGTTACATAAGCCACGACAGTCGGTAGTTGAAAGATTTCTTATTATTGTTAAGTAAGGACTTGACCAGCGGGATATCGGTCAATATTTAAATTTATGTATGCTAGTAAGTCGGGAAACAGGAAACACGGGAACATTTCCAAAAGTTTAATATTTTAGGGACGGAGCTATTAAATTAAGAAACTTTCCGGTATCTAGAGACCTAAAGAGTAAAAACACAAGAGTTTGTTGCTTAACAAGATTGTCGGGGCTTTTTTTTACAGGCGTTCTTGTACTACGATTTCATTTGATTACATGTCGTTTTTTACAGGGGTTACTTGTACCATAAGATAATTTATCACATTTCGTTCATGCCCAAAAAGTGCACACTGTGACGATGGGACATGGGTTTAAGTTTAGTAGATAGTGAAAGACCATGATTGAAAACGCAATTTAGACCCTGTCTAATGCGAAATGACTAGCCGTTTATAATTCATGCACTATCACTAGTTAGCTTTGTAGATATATAGGACAATGCCCGGTGTGACCATTGTTTTCGTTGCAAAGGGAGTCCACTTACTTGTCAATGGTTATTACGTATTTATTCAAATAGAACGAACAATTTTAATACTGACATCTCTGATACATTTCTTTTATCTATGCCAATCGGTGGTAGAGAGATTTATTATTGTTAAAAGAAAGCAGATTAGTCTTAGTAGCATTACATGTAATGATTAGGGCTGTGACAACAGCGTATTATTTCATCGTTTGGACTCTTGTATACTATCCTTTAATATCTTATATGTTTTTATATAGACTTGTGTGGTTCTCGGTTGATTCACTGTATCCTACTGTGTTAGATATATTCTTGAGAGTCAAAAGAATGAAAAGAATATTCTGTTGTCACAGTAATAATTATGATACATTTTCACCGTCATTACACTACAATCAAGAATCATTTTTGTATATTGCCTTGAGCGTTCTGATATTATTTTCATTTTTCACATGAGGGTTTGTAATATGAATAATTACAATTATTCGACTATCGTTTGCACCTTGAATGTCATTCTAAAAACGTTTCGGTTGATGTAACCTCCGACAATCTGTTAGTTCATGTATTTTGTGGATAAAATAAAGACCCTTGCCCAGAATTTTGTATCGATTCCACAGTAAGATTTCCGAGTTTAACTAAAGCATCTGAAGAAAGTCGATGTTTCACGTAGCCGAAATTATCGGCCATACAAGATAGTTCGAATAATCCCGGCTCTTGCTATAATTTAATATTTTCGGGCACAGGGGAAATGAACTGTCTCTTAAGCATAAAGAAGTTAACATATGAAGATGTATCCAATGCAGTTTAGTTTGGACAGAATTATCAATCTCAGCATATATCATTCAATCCTTGTAAAATTTCACAGCATCAATTCCCACGGTAGAGAATCACGCAAACATATGCCCCTTGTTTTGTTTTCTTATATATTGTTAGATTTCAAATTTCCATATAGAAAATATACGAATTATGCCTGAATATTACGTCTCAAATTTTAATTAAAAAAGAAAAACAATCGATCCCACTTTATCAACTAAGCTCCAGCCCGTGTCTCATCACCGCAATGTTGCATCAATGTGCCTGTTTTTACAAATATTCAAATGGAATGTGTTCTGATGTTCGACATACATATCCCCGACAAATCCCCTTAGTAATAAGATCTCGGCACTATATTGATTTAAGCATATTACAAATTCAAGTTGTATATAATCAGTAAAATGTAATGAAAAATCTTATTTTATAAAGAGTTCTCTGGTGTCACATGGGCGCTTGGCCGCAGAAGTTGTAGGCCGCATCCTTCGAAACAGATTAGCTTTACTTGCGATTGTCTTCTAAGATATAGTAAATAGTAAACGCCGTCAGCTATGATAGTTTAAAACAAGCGAGCAGCACGCTTTTGGGTTTATACGGATGGAGTTATGTTATGCCAAAGCGTTTATGGATTGTGTTTTAGATTTTGACGTTTAATCAATTCCAATGTTATTATTTCATTAATATTTATATTAGTGTTCATTGTATGATATGACCAGCATGCTCACTTGCCTTATTCAAATGTATGGTTTTAAGATAACGTATTGTAATAATTATGATTGTTTCTCATCCTGAATATCTGATATATGAATTTCAATTAAACAATCTTCAATTATATAAAAGAAAAGATGTCGGCTAGTGTGTTGTATATATGTGTGTTTGTAAGTCTCGCTAAACATTTCGAAATTTAAATCAGATAAGTATGATTCTGAAATTGTCTTCAACTACTGACAGACACATAATGTGTGAAGTTTAGAAGAAAATATTCATTTTTTTTCCACTTTACTGACCGCAGAATCTAATAGGAGAGGTCACGTAAAATAATCTATTTCTATACATCTTGACATTCATGAATCGCTTCACCTCTCGGATAAGTTAAGCACATAAATTTGCAATTTCATTATATGACTATCGCCGTGACAGAATAGGTTAGAGGGTTATCTCAGAACCATTCGTTTTTACGTTCGATGTTGAGCCCACCTTATGGCGGACGTTTTAATTTTTTTTATCTTAAAATATTTGCGAAAATATTTATTTTTGTAAACATTTGGATTTAAACAGGATTAAATGGTTTTTAAAATACTTTTTGTACCTTGTATTATTTACTTGCCTGAAAAATATACTAAGACGGATTTATTTATCAGCGATTGATTTAGCTGACGGTTAATTTAAAAATGGAATTATTATTAAATGCATGAATATTAATTGCGTAAATAACATTTTTTTAAATATCGTAACCGTTTAAAACATTTTTCCCGTTCACATGCTCCTATTAGAAATCCGTAGCAGTAAATCTACATCGGTGGAATTTTTTAAAACTCATATAAATTATTGAACAGTAAAAATAATTAAATCAAAGCAAAAATCATTTAGCAAGTGTAGTTTAATTTTGTATCCTTTTTTATGTGGCCCGGGCAAGGCCAGATAGCTATGCTATTAAATTATATAATATCTCTGCGTGTGTATGTCCAGCCAGAAGCCAAAACACACTACAATAATTCATAATTTGAAATTGGCTTGATCGTCAGAGCCTTGGATAAAATTATCAAGTATTTTTTTCAAATGATAGCTTTTTAGGGATAGATTTTTCAAATTATTCACGCGATATAGGGTCGTCAAATTTACCGTCTTTTGGTAATGACGTTTTGGGGGTATTCGCAAATTTTCATAGCATGTGCCAAGCCTAGAACTGTCTTGAAGTAACAAAGGTTGTTTTTAATTCATCTCACTATTTGAGCTGTTGGAAACATCTATTAACAGTAAGGTTGCGGTTGCGATCTCAAGCTTGCTTTTGTTAAAAATTTATTTTTGATATTATACTAGCATGGGTGCCCGGCGTTGCCCAGGTGTTTGTAGGTGTATGGTGAGCAAAAATAAAAATAAAAAAAAACAACCTCAAAAACGATCATTTTTTTTTAATTTGACCCCTATTATGACCCCTTAACATTTATTGTTTTGGACTCAAATCAAGTTATTAAGTTAGAATCCTGTCCAAGGAACCTATATCTAAAATCTCAAGAGTTTAGACCCAAAATTGTCGGAGGAGTTTGGTAGAGTTCTCAAAGGTCAAATCGTTGAACTTTGACAACGTGACAGCCAAATTTCTGGCCTAAAGCCAATCACATAGATATTCCCAAATCTTTACGCTGTATATCAAATTTCGAGTCTGTAGACTAAAAATTGATAGAGTTATTGCGTAGGAGAAAGTACACATACACACAGACAGACAGACACACAGGCAGACACACAAACACGGTCACTTTTATAGATATACTAGCATTTCAGCCCGGCGTTGCCCGGGTGTTTGGAGGTGTGCGCTGGGCAAAAAATTAAAAAAAAAACAGAAAATATATACAAAAACGGTCAATTTATTTATACTTTGACCCCTATTATGACCCAATGGAGTTATTAAGGTAGATCCATGTCCAACGAATCTATATCTAAAATTTCAAGTGTCTAGACCCAGAATTGTACGAGGAGTTTGGTAGAGTTCTTAAAGGTCAAATCGTTGAACTTTGACCTCTTAACAGCCAAATTTATGGCCGAAAACCGATCACCTCAATTTCCCAAAATCTCAGTACTCGGTATATCTAATTTCGAGTCTATAGACTAAAAATTAACATAGTTATTGCGAAGGAAAATGTACACAGGCACACAGACATACAGACACACCGACACGTTTACTTTTATAGATATATAGATAGATTGCATTTTTCTTTATTTTAACCTTTATTTAAACCTATTTAACCAAAGTGAAACAGTATATAATACAAGTTAATTCTCTTCTGTGTAGATATTAAGGCTTTCTAAATTTTATTTACGTGCTATTTACAGTGCTCATCAGCGAATAGCTCCGCAATTGGATCCAGTATCGCTATCATCACTAGGAATCATTTCGCAATTTCAACCACTACTATACTGCATCCCTAGAGTGTCGCCCTCACCCAAGCGGAGGTAATATTGGCACTAATTTGTCTACATTTTTTCCAACACTCATTGTTTATTTTTAACTAGATTCAGTATGATGCCTTCTCTGCATCGACTTGCACACATGTCAGAACATTTTGAGTTCTGTTTCTTTACAAATAACATATTCTTGAGACCTCGCAGCTAAATGATAATCTCCCATATCGTTCTATTTTCTTTGCAGTCAATCAGTAGATAACTATATATCATATATTTCTGTATTCGACTTTAATTATAAATATCGCCCTCTTTTTATCATTCAAAATTAAATACAATAGTCATTTTTTTAACCATGTTCATCTTATATAAAGATATCACCACTTGGACATAAGCGGCTACTATTTGAGGCTATGTCTAAGAAAGATATACACGATATTTGTTTATGTTGCATTTGAACTTCTGCATATCAGTACAACCAGGGAAGCAGGCAGCAGGAAGGGAATTCCAATGTAGCTGTTCGAGGGAAGAAACTATTTGAATAGAAAGCTTTCTGGCATTTAGAGACAACAGTGAGGGATGAGATCTTATTGCTAAGCGGGTTTGTCGGGGATATGTACGTCGAGGGGCTAGACGTGAAATGTGTTCATCAGAATACATTTCAATAAAACATTTGTAAAACAGGCACAATGATGCAACATTGCGGCGATGAAACAGGGACTGAAGCTGAGTTGATAAAGTGGGACCGATTAGTATGACAACTCTTCTTTGGACTTTATCAAGAGGGAGAGACTAGTGGTACATGCACCAGCCCAGCAACAATACTCTATGAATGGGCTAATGGTGGCCTTGTAAAGTAAATGATACTCTCAAGCGTGAGTAGTATTCAAGTTCGATATAATGTATCCACCTTATTTGCAGCAACTTTGCAATGTCCTCTATGTATTTGTCCCGGTTCATATTGCCCGCAAATGTTAGGCCGAGGAGTTTGAAGGTAGAATTCTCAGTTAGGGTGCTATTTATAATGGATATAGGGGGGTTGAGAGGCGTCTTGTAATTGTTAAATGAGAGGAGTTTAGTTTTATTAGCATTAAATGTTACCATCCATTTGCGGCCCATTCCCCTTGAGTCTGGAAGTCATTTCTAACAATTCTGCCATTGCCTTAGAATTATGTGCATATTTTCTTCTCTCCTGCATATTATAGAGCGTTGTATCATCAGCAAATATACCCATCTCGGGCACAATATTATCAGTAAGGCCATTTATGAATATCACGAATAATAATGGTCGAAGAATCGACCCCTGAGGCACTCTCGCATTAATCGTATGCTGCTTGGATGTACGTTCGTCATTGATAACCTGTATGCTTCTGTTGTCTCAGAATTATCTAATTTTATTTAGTATACGTCCAGTTTTACCGTACGATTTAATTTTCATTAGCAGTCCTTTATGCCAGACTTTGTCAAAGGCCTTGGATATATCAAGGGTTAAACCCTATCTTCGACCGCATTATCCAGTACATGTGTTCAGAGATGACTGTTAAAATATCTGATGTCGAACGACATTGCTGGAATCCATACTGCTTGTCAGATAGAAGATTTGATTTTGCTGGGTAATGAACTGGTGCTTGATTAATTAAGGTCTGAATGATTTTAGCGAAGAGTGGGAGGAGACTAATGGGGCGATAATTAAGAGGGTCGGTTCGTTCACCAGAACTCTTGCGCACTGGTACCACAGAGGCCATCTTCCAGCTATTAGGAAAGCTATATTCAGCAAGGCATTTATTGGCTGAACATTTCTTAATTAGTACTGCAGGGATGAGATCCGCTGCACACGCCTTTGAGGTGTCTAAGATATTATGATATTTCGGACCTGCGAAGGAGTGATTTTTACATCATCTAATGTAGTTTCAGTCTGCATAGGGAAATTTGGGAGGGGGTTGTTTGTTGGCTCTTAGGTAGAGTTGGAGGCGAATCGCGGGGTAAACAGTCTCACCGTCTCTATTTCCGTGTATGCAACCTTCTGGCTTTTCTCAGTGGGGGAATTACTGATTTCCCTTTATTAACTACACTATTATAGATGTTCCAGATATCTTTCTATTTAATCTTGCGGTTCACCACACTCTTCCCAGCGAACACAAAGAAATTGTTGACGACACTGCACCGAGGTGAATACGTTTGCGTAGTTCTTCATTTCTGATGACAATGACAACAGAATCTGGTTGTTATGTTTAGGTAACTCATGGAAAAGTGTCTAGTGTTAGGTTATGGGATGGTTGATTTATACGTGTCGTGTTACTAGATTGCTATTTACTGGCTCTTACCTATCTTGATCCAAGTTCTCTTTGTGATCTATTTCAGTTCGTTCCATGATCGCCTAAATGTTGATATGCGGGTGTAGGTGTGTGTGTAGGTGTGTGTGTGTGTGTGTGTGTGTGAGTGTGATACATGTATTAGCATATCTTATTTTTAACTAGGTCGTTTATCTTGCGGTCCTCCCTGGGTTTTATCTGTTATTGGGAGGAAGCTGGAAACTTGTGGAGAAGTACATTTAACTCCAAAACGTCGGTTTGTTTTAGTTTAGTTTTTATTCACTTTCAAGGCGTCGAACGCAGAGAATGGAAAGTGAGAATCTTTGATTGTTGTTAATTCGAATAGTCTCCATTTTTGAGACGCGTTATCTCAACGGGGCGGACAGGTGTTAACTCGTCTGCTCTTTTTTTACGTCCAAATTCCAACTCAGACTGTCCAGCTACCTTGATTACGTAAAAACCACGTCCTTCTGGTCAGCTATTTTGAGAATTTTAGATAAACTTGACAATTTTCCACTTCAATACTGTGTTGACAACCTTTATCAAAGCATAGCTTCACATCTCATCCATTGGTTCCCTCTACACTAAGATAGATGGTTAGATCGATAGCTAGATAGCTACATCGAGATAGAACGATAGCTACATCGATAGACAGATAAATAACAGGTAATTTTTCGTGTCCCCAACTACAAAACCCTAGTCTTAAAGAACCACCTTTATCCGCGTGCCTTTATATGTCAATTAATTCAGATAGATTATCTTTAATTCTTTCGTCATTACTTTTGACTTATTATACACATCCACAATTGATGCAAAAAGCAGCTTCAAGTACCGCTTTCTTACAAATAATGCTGAGTTGGTAAAGGTTCTTAATAGACCCCGCCACTTGCTCTACTATACTCCTTACCGTTGTTCTATTTGCACTACACGCGTCAATCGTACTTTATACATATGAAATGGTCCGATTTTTTTATGACACACACCAAACTGCAGCCACTAACAGTTGTGGCATTCTAGTAACTCCGCCTCATCTATCATCTGAAACCATTTCACGGTCTATCGCTGTAGTTTTTCTCCATGGGTTTCTGTCATTAAATGTGTCTCTATGCTATCTTCCCAAGCTGTTTAATGGTTTATCCTTTATTGGTGTAATCACATCTCATCCGATCATATAAACATTTTTTTTGTTTACAATTCTTATAGATTGGGCTTCAGGATATTTTAGCCTACAATCTCATTCTGTAGTGTTTTATAAGCTAATCTTGTTGGATTAATACTGTTTCCATTCCTTTCGCATTATCGACTTTAAACAACTTCGTTCATAAATGATTTACTGGTAGATTAACAAGTCTACTTTTTAACAACATTTAGATGTGAAGTACGAACAAAATCACTATTATATCCTGCTGCAATTCCAATCAACTTCTGTCAGGTATAGATTTACATGTCGTATAGCTCAATCAAAATTGAGTATAGTATTTAATGATCATACCCTGAATATCCAAAATCCAAAATAACTTAATCTCGTTAGGAATCATTCATGTCGGACTGAACCCTATGTATTTGCAAGATCCAACAATGCAATTACAACGGTATTTTTTCTTTCTTAGCTTGTTTAATACCTTCCATATTGCATAATCATGTAAATACAGTCAGGTATTCCGAGTTTCACCTGCCTTTTCAATTGACTCGTTGATGAACCATTTGCATTGAACATAGTTTATCGTTCAGTTGCTAACAACTCTAAGTGCAATCCCTCCATCGATGTTTAGATATGGGTCTGAACTCTTCTAAGTCCTTGGCCTTGTTTTGATTAGTATACGCCTTCTGCAAGTTTAGCAACGTATTTGCCCCTCTAGATCTATCTTATCAGCAGAAAACGCATCCTTTAAAATTGCATACACCCTATACCTGACATCATCATTGCCTATTGAAATATTTGCTGTTGGCTTTCTAATACAGTTATAAACTTCAGTTTTCCTGATATTAAATTACATCAAACATAATACCTTGTCATGTTAGCTGTCTTACACCTCGTGTCAACAATATAGTCACTTCTATGTTTTTTTTTAATCAAAATCTGTTTTTTTTCAAATCCTAGTCTTTCCTTTAAACATTCCAACTTTTCACTTTTACTCTTTGCGAACAGATTCTTAGTAACCTAGTATGAGTTCCTGATAAATTGTTTCTTACAGTTTTCTTTTATTTCTGCTCTTCATTCGTTTGATCTTCATCATCGCATCTTAAAGCCTCTATTCATATGTTCATACATTTGCTCCAGCCTAACTGATACCCCTGCAACAGCTTTTATCTACCTAATTTTTAATGTTGTTTTCATGTTTGTTGTTACTGCGATTTTTATTTCCCTCCTTGCTGGTTGATTAGGCTGCCTTATTTTGGCAATTCTGTTTTGTTCAACTCAAATAATTATTTTCTTTGTTTATGTAATAGATGTATGGAAACTAAAGCCGCTTTCAGGACTGCCTGCAACCATTGTAAGAAAGTAATTACGAACGCAAGATAGTTGTATGCTCAGTCCGTCAAGTCCAAAGAAGCTGAGCAGAGGCTTGGTTCCCACCAGTTTTGGCAAATTACAAACAGAATCCTGAACAGAAGCGTGTGCTCTATCCCAACTATCATCAATGGATCTGAGTTAATCTCGTCAGCATCAAACAAAGTCAAACTCTTTGCCAAGAACTTTGCAGCCAATTCTACCCTTTGCGACCAAGGCCGCCAACCCCCGATATTTCCTGCTGTATCAGAAAACAGACTATGTGATATACAATTATCTGAATGTGATGTTGCCAAGCTAATCAAAAAGCTTGAAGCACCGGCGCTGACGGTATTCCAATTATATTACTCAAAAAACTTCAATCAGAACTAACACCCATACTTACAAAACTCTTTAAACGTTGTATTAAGGAGAATTGCTTCCCATCACCCTGGAAAATCTCATCAGTATGCCCTGTATTTAAGAATTCAGGTGATCGTTCATCCCCTTCTCAGTACAAGCCAATAAGTCTCCTGTGCGTCATGAGTAAGTTGCTGGAATCTGTGTTAAATAGAGAAGCAATCAACCATCTCAGCAAAAATAACCTTCTTAGTGACACACAATATGGTTTCCGTTCTGCTAGATCTACAGCATATGCGCTTACAGTAATATCTCATAGGATTAGTGAATCTCTCAACAGAGGCAACCTTTCTAGGGCAATTGCTCTTGACATATCTAAGGCATTTGATAGGGTATGGTATAAAGGTTTACTTCATAAGATCTCCAGCTATGGTATAGCTGGCAATGTCTTCTCATTTATTAAATCAGTTCTCTCTTATAGGTTCATAAGAGTAGTAGTTGAAGGGCAAAAATCAGAAGCTCACAGTATAAAAGCTGGAGTCCCTAAGGGGTCCATCCTGGGCCCAACTCTTTTCCTGATCTACATAATTGTTCTTCCAAATAACATCCTTACATCATTCGTAGACATTTATGCTGACGACACTACCATTTATGGTAGCACATACAAGACAGTAAACGAACAAGTTCTCTCCGATTCTCTCTCCTCTGATCTTGATCACGTAGTACAATGGGGAAAGGAGTTGCTGGTTACTTTTAATGCATCTAAAACCATGCTTCTCTCTTTACATCATCAACGTTCTGATCCCCATCTGACATCAATTAAAATGAATGGCCCTCGTCTTGGGGAGGCCTCAAGTTTTGACAGGCTTCTGGGGTTGACTATTACTCCTGATCTTAAATGGAACATGTACATCTAATCTGTTGCCAAGGCCGTTGGAAAAATGGTCGGACCCTTCTATCGATCCAGTAGTTATCTCACTGCTGATGCAATGCAATTCTCTATCTATATAAGAGCCAGATACGTCCAAGGACATATGGGCAGGAGCTGCTAGAAAAGACTTGTCCTGCCTTGATAGGGTTCAAAATAGACTTCGTCGCCTCGTAAGAGATGTCCTTTCCTCTTCCTTGCAACCTCTATCTTACAGAAGAGATGTTGCGAGTTTGTCTCTGATGTATCGTTATTTTCAGGGAAAGTGTTCGACTGAGCTTAAATCTATGGTCCCCCACGCCAAACTTTCACAAGAAACATTCGTCTAGCTGTAAACACTATCAATAATTCCCCCCACTCTTTATCTGTGCCTTAACCTAAACGTAGATTCCATGAACAAAGCTTCTTTCTTAGAACTGCACGCCTGTGGAATTGTTTTCCGTTTTCCTGCTCTCCGGCTGACTACAATATGGTTGTGTTCAAGTCTAACGTAAATAAGTTCTTGATGAGCCGTTCCATATAAGTTATCAAATTTACCAAATTTTTATTACTAATGATTACTATATTGACCAATTTCTACTGTACACTTTTTAACCCTTATCCTTGAGTGGTCTCTAGTCCTTGATAATGTGGTTGATGCCTATGTAAAAAAAGAAACACTAGACTAGCTGAAAACATTATCAATAATTTTCCCCACTCTTTATTTGTGCCTAAACCTAAACATAGATTCCATGATCAAAGCTTCTTTCTTAGAACTGCACCCCTGTGGAATTGTCTTCCGTTTTCCTGCTTTCCAGCTGTCTATAATATGGTTGTCTTCAAGTCCAATGTGAACAAGTTTCTGATGAGCCGTTCCACTTAAGTTAACAAATTTACCGAACTTCCATTACTATCGATTACTATATTATCCTTTTGACTACTCTACCCTCTTTAACCCTTATCCTTGAGTGGCCTATCATCCTTGATAAGTGGTGACGCCTATGTAAAAAAAGATTTATGATTTCTGCTGCTTTCACCAGTTTTACCCAGTACTTCCTTTGCACCCGCTGACATATTTGTCATATAAGGTACAGGTTTTGTAGCTTAATTTATCATTACTATCATGCCCAATTGTTCTTATATTTCTAGTCTGACATGCCCGTTTTGCTTTTCTTGCTTTACCTGCAGATTGTTATTCACTATGATATGTCACCTAGAAGTTCTGACTACATGTCTCACGGACATTTGAACTGCATTATTCAAATATTTTCTGTTGCACTTTTTGTTTCTGGATTCGTAACCCTTTAGCTGTATCAAATTATTTTCCACAACACCTCAGCTTATGTTATCTCTTACTTTTTGCGAGTTCCAAATGGCATGTACTATGTTATAAATCATTGTGGATCTGTTATCCTCCCGCTGTTTTCGCAAAGCCCTAAAACATATATTTTCGTATTGACATGTTGCGAATAAATAAATTCCAGTGTCATAGATTGCAAACTCTTATGAATCCTTTGCTTTTCGCTCGAAATTTCAGTTTCGTAATACTACTGTCACACATGTCAAGCGTCTTATTGCTTTGTCATCCACCTTTCTGGTGGTCGGTAGGTCTTTCCCTACTGTTATAGAAAGTAATATTTACGCGTTGTCAAAGTACACAGCAGTTAACAGCTAAAAAAGGAGACACACTACAACGATCACCAGGAGGAACTACCTTGCAGTTTCGACCCCTACAACTCTATTGCGTCTCTCCGGTGGCAACCTGTAACCGGAGATCATATTTGTATATGTCTCAACTACATTTCTCCCCTAACACTCACCGTCTGTGTTTTCCCCAAATGCGTAAAAGCAAATGATTCGGTGTTCAAGTAAAGTAACCCGCAACAACAATATCGTATCAATGTTCATCATATGAAAGTTTACTAAACAAATGCTTGCATGACAATCATAATTTAAAATGTAATTTCTTCATGGTTAAAAGCATCAATAGTCAGTAATTTTCCCTGAAAAAAAAACATATTAATATTTCTGTAAAGCACCAATCATCGACAATAATGTTTGAAACCGAATTGTCGTGGAAAAATAGAAATGACAAAATGAAAATTGAAGCAATATTTTTCAAATCAAAAATATTACATAAACGTCCTGATGTAAATTTCTTTTTAATACAATCTAATAACAGTGGCTATATTGAAAATGACAACTCTCTTCTATATTGAAGATGATAGCTTCCAAATGTTGCATCTTTTTAATTATTAGTTTCTTTTTCGTTTTCTTAGCAGTTCCCTATGAAATTTTATTCATGGACTTTTTTATAAATGATTTTTGTAAAAGGAAATATTATACTTAAATACGCTAAGATAATAGCTCTAAGGTATATTAATAATACATTGCAATGATTACATGTTTATTTAAAGTGTACTATAGGGTTTTAATGACTATTTAAATAGGGTATATTACAAAATTATTGAACACTTTGCATTGCAGTCAATTAGTAGATGATTATATATCGCATATTTTTGTATATTGCTTTCATTATCACTATAGTCAACTTTTCACGTGGGATTTAGCCGAGGGTTATGTTAACCCTCAGCAAAATTCCGTTCCTTTAATTCTAGTAGATTCTACATTTGTTAGAGGATTCGAGGGAAAATATGATTATTTCAGAATTTACAGTAAAGAATGGGTGTGCATGTTAATTTAATGTAAATTAATTACCAATTTGAGGCAGATTGTTTATACAAAAGCTCTTTAAATGTGTATATTCGTAATGTGTTAGCTAAGAGATTAATTGTGCGTGTGCGTTTTTATTTGAGTGGGTGTAAAATATTCCAGAACCCCCAACTCACAAACCATCATGCCCCCTCATAATTAAACCCTTAATATTATAATTAGCTTGAAGTTCAGCTGCATATTTTCCCCAAAAGCATTACGTCTAAGATTTTAGTAGAATGATTAGACGTTATTCAAACGTCATTGGATCAGAAAAGTTAGGTGTTATATTACATCAAACATATGTGGTTTTCATCCGTCACTCTAAATCCTAAAATAATGACGTGATTCTTATTTATGTCAGTCTTTTACAATGTTCATATACAAAAATTATAATACCATTTATTTAAGCCTTATTGTTATTTAGTGAAGAAATTATCATTAGCATGTAATAAGTTAATAATATTGTAATCGCATTACAGTTTTTAATTTTTAATAGTTAAAAGGTAAAATGTTGTTATTTTCACATAATGCTTTCATTTACAATTTGTCTAAGATTTATTAAAAGCAGCAGTTTAAACAAATAGCAATGTTTAATTGATCTCCAAATTCAGCTCAGTTTCCAATATCATATGCTAATCGGAAGCAAATATCTTTTTCCTAAAGCATTTTTTTTCCAGTCGCAGGCTGAGAGAAAATTTGGAAAATATGGTGTGTAAGAAAACAATTCAAAATGCTCTTCATGTTGTTTTCGATCGATTTGTTAAATGGTGCATTGTTTTCGTAAAATAACACTTCTTTCTACAGAGTGTCAATTTCGAACGATTCCTTCTTTCAAACATAATTACAATAATAATAGTATATTAAATGTTATTGACTGTTTAGGTGAATAGGTAAATAAAACATCTTGAACACCATGAGATACACAGTCCTGAACCTTGTATGATGATGCCGACTAGTGCTACCATGTTCCATCTTTGTTGCAAATTGATAAACAATACTATTTTTATTGGATGAAATCATTAGCAAACAATGTTTTAAATCATAACACAGTTTTGTTTATTGTAAAGAAAGATGTCACCTGCTTTTAAGCGAGGCATTGTATTGACGAGTGTGCATGTAAAATTGTAAGATCTTCAACTCCTCTGAAATCTAATATATCTTCACTTTACGATCGATAACATTACTTCATTGGCATTGTTTGATTTCTAGGACAACTGGTATGTAGTCTGTAGATATATATATAACCAATGCGTGTCAAATTATTAACGAGATAACATTTTTTACCAGTTTCAGAAACTTACCGGTAGTTTCGTATTAAAACATTCGGAAACGTTGGCAATGCTGAGCTGCGCGTACTTTGAAATTTTCGTACTCTTCCGCGCAATATATACAACTTACCATCGTAATTGCCGAATCTACGTTATTTGAGGTGTGTTACATTATGAACAAGGCAGTTTGTTTTGCCAATAAAATGGATCGTAAAGGTGGTTTGATTAATTCTGAAAGCAGAACAGCTAGCAAAAGCTAAAGCTACCATCGAAACATCGAAAATCATAGGAAGTTACCATCAAACTGTGAGGAACTTTGTCAAAGAGCCGACAAAGGTATGTAATAGAGCTTATGAGGGTACCTGTAGAGTTGTGTCACACCGTTCACTTCTCCAAATTAAACGCCAAGTTGTTAAGAACTCTGTCCAGACAAGTTGGGAAGTTTTTGACTAAGTCAGATGTCTCAAAACTTACTCGATGTTGCCTTCTAAAAGAAGTGGCAAAGTCTGTTAAGCATGCGACAAAGCCTTCATTAAAGCTACAGCACATATAAAACCGATTGAAATGGGCAGAGGACAACATAAAAACAGATTTTTCCAAAGTTTTGTTCACAGATGACGTTCGTGTCACACCTGATGGCCCGGCTGGCTGGAGCAAGGGATGGTCTTAGATCGACGACATCGTTATCAGCGTTTAAGGCGCCAACAAGGTGGTGATGGGATAATGATTTGGGCTGGGATTATAGTTGGTACATGAAGTGTCCAGATAGCGCAAAACTGGCGTACAAATGCTTACATAGCTTTTCTGAAGGAGCCCTTGGAACCATGGCTGAAGAAGCAAAGGTTGACTTCACTAGTCCCATTTATTTTATGCAGGATAATGCTTTCTCGCATGCAGCAAACAAAACACAGGGTTTTGCAACAGCTGGGGTTCTCCTGGCTACAGAAGATGAAGTGGCCTGCGAGTTCACCAGATTTTAACCCAATTGAGAACATTTAGAGCATCATGAAGCGACGTCTCTATGCAAGTGGTCGCCAATTTAAGAGGAAAGATGCGTTGTGGGATACTCTCCAAGAGGTATTGCGATGAATGACTGTTGAGGATAACAGACATTTGACTGATTCCGTGAACCAACCTCTTTTACAAGTAATTCATGAAAATAATCGCATATCCCCTACTAATTATGTCAACGTATATATTGCTATGTAATAATTGTGTCTTAAGCATTTTCCTACTTTATTTAATGTTTGAAAATTATTTCGATAAACAAATTATGGGTATATTGTGTTGTTTTCTTAACCTCGTTAATGACGTGACACAGAAATCAAGAGATGTTCCTATCTACTGCCATAGTTTCGCTAATATTTGTTTAAATACTTTTATTTCCTTACTGGAGTTTTATTCTCTTCGACCTTAAATATTTAAAAAAAAATGAAAACTCGTTGATAATTTGATACGGAGTGTATATATATATATATATATATATATATATATATATATATATATATATATATATATTTGTTTGTACTTCCTTTAATCGTCCAATGGTTATATATAACAGGTCTTTGATTATCTAATATGTGTGAGTATACAGAGTGTACAAATATTCATTGTGTTCTGTATGTATTTAGAATGTTCATTGTTCATTGGTCATTCTTTATAAATACACATAGCTAACCAACGTGACACATAATCTTTGTAGACAGTTTTTCTACAATCAAGCAATGACAATATGTCTGTTTATCTTAGTGTAAAAGAATCGCGTACTTTCTTTATTTGAAGAAACCCTTAAAAGACGTCATAACAACGAGTCACAGTTTACATGCGTTTTATTCGTTTTCACTTGCCGAAGTTCGGCTCGCCGAGTCTCTTTTCCTACATTTTACTGGTTCTTTCCTTTTGCTGTCTCGTATAGGGTTATTAACCCAATTAATTCCTAACTGGTTTCTTGCAAACTACTTAGCTTACTCTTTGCTAATTAACTGTTGCGTCAGATACATAGACAATATGACATGGCTTTTACGTTGTGTACTAAACTAACAACATTTGTATGTTTTCCAAGTTCTAAATGGTTTTGTTAGCTTTATTTCTCGGTTAAATTCCTAATTTAACATTCTAAGCTGTTAATGCAACTGTTAGAAACTTAATTGTTTTATTGTTTAAATAATACTTATCGATCAAGTTACCCAGTGTTGTTCGGTCAATATCGAACAAAAATGCCGCATTTGATCAACTTGAGTATTGGGCATTTTTGTGTCTGTATGAGTGCGTTTTATTTCTAATCATAATATCTGAAAGATTAGAGTTACAATATCATTTATTAAGATATTGTTACCAAACACACTTGCATGTAAAATGTCCGTTAAAAGTGATATGGCAATAATGAGAAAACAATGTTTTACAAACATAAAAAAATTAAGATTTTTTTTCATTTTTTTAAACATTGAAGACTAGCCTTACTTACATAAGCGCAATTTCTAAACAATTAACCAGATTGGGCTCACATTATTACATGTTCCATTTTAAGGTTGGTGTTTTATAGTGGTTACATCAAAATTCTAAGCCCGAACTCCTGTGTTTCAGCAAAAGAAATAATTTTTACTCAAATAGTGTGCATACTATCTAAACCCAAATAGAGTGTGTACATGTTTTTTTTAATTATTGCAGCCGCAAACAAACATAATTACTCAATATCTCTGCAGCTAACACAATTGTCATTCTTTATGAATTCTCTATGTTGCATTATTTTTACAAAGATGTCAATAAAAATAATTATTAAACTTCCATGTACGTCTGGCGAGGCATTTTCCCCCAAAGAGTCAGCATTAATTTTCAAATATTTGGAAATATGCGTTGAGGAAATGACGAAAAATAACAGAATAAAGAAAGTTCAGTTAGGGATTGGAATAATAAACGTGCGGACTAGATTTTAAGGTAAACCTGTGTTATTCATTAATGAAAGATAAGGGAAACGTTGTTTTCAGCTTTCTGTATTATATGCACATTTTTTTTGTATTATGTGCACTGGTTTTTCTTAATGAGCTGCATAATCACTTCTAAATTGATATTTTACTCAATGGAGACTTATGCATTTACTGCGATGTTACCCTTAACAGATAGACAAACTTGATTTAAACTTTACTTTAAAAGAAAAAAAAATTATATTAAATCGGTGAGAAAATTAAACTTTTAAAAATCTAATACATTATAGAAACTCAACTTTCCAATGAAAATTATTCATAACATTTTCGAAATATGTAAAAAAAAGAATAGATAAAAAATACCTAACTTTACACAATCTTTAAAGACCTCACTGCTAAGAACATAATAAAAAATTACATTAGTAATTGCTATAAAAAATACTTTTGGAAAATAACCTGGAAAATATCCAAAACTGAGGCCACATTATTAAAAAGGCCAAATGAAATTTCTAATAACAAAAGTGCTATAAAAATCCCAAATATTGCCAATCTGGCCTTAAAACTAGCAACTGTTGTAAAATTGACTTTAAAAGGCCAATCGGACAACCCTGCGTTAAGCTTTGTTCATGATTTTATCCATAAATATTTTAACCATCAGATTCGTATTGATATAATTCATGGTATGTTATTAATTTGGGTATTATTTAAAAAAAATAAGTTATCAAATTGCCCCCATCAAGAATTAAGAACACACTTAATGCCGATTTCTTCTAAATAAAATCATTAGTTTTTAAATGTTAAATTATTTTCTTGTATATGATGTTTAGACCAAATACATATTTATGTGTGGAATAACAACTATCCACAGTTTAAAAAAACAAGGTAAATGAAACATATTATTGAATAATTTATTATTTCTTTATTTATTTGCTCACAACGACTGTACAGTCCTACATTTTAAGCTATCAAAGACACCTTTTATCCGTTAAACAATGCTTCAAGCAAACCACGACATACTTCTTATATTAATACGTGTTTAATTGTTAGGCCATAATAAAACTACATTCAAATTCAATTTAAAGTTTATATCTGTTTTTAATATAAATTGTGTGTGAGTTGCAAGGGAAATAAAATTATTTAAGGCTGCGACTAATCATAAGTCTAAGTTTCCTCTCGAAAAAACTTCCTTATGTTTACACTGGCTTAAAAGCCTAGCTACGGGTTCTCATAATGTATAATACGATAACTAATATATCAATAAACATTAATTCTTTAACTGCATAGATTTTGTCATTCTTCCCATTGTTATGTTATTGGGCAATGGTGAGAATGTTTCAGGTTCGAATACAGGTAAAAAAATTATGTTTGAAGTATGATAAGAATTGAAAATATTTTACAAACAGAAGTTTTAACATGAATCACTAGTTTTTCATACCGTTGTGTGCATTCCTCTCTCTTATCCATATATATATATATATATATATATATATATATATATATATATATTATATATATATATATATTATATATATATATATATATATATATATATATAGTGTGAGAGGAAGAAGAAGAAGGGAAATAGATGGATAGATTTTCATGCTGTTGTGCGTATTCGTCTCTCTTTCCCATATATATATGTATATATATATATATATATATATATATATATATATATATATATATATATTTGGTGAGAGAGGGAGAGAGATAAAAGGAGATAGATTGATAGATAGAGAAATAGGTGGATAGCTAGATAACTAATGCAAATATTAGAAAAGCTTTCAGCGTATTAAAACAAAGCTTAGACAAGGCATTATAGAGAGGGCTGAATATAGGAACGAACTTAACAGCTATATAGAGAGGGGCAAAGTTAAAAAATTTAATATACTAAGATGTTGCATGTACTTTTTAATTTCTATGTGCAGGGTGGAATGATAAAATTGTCATCCTAAACAAAACGACAGCTTTAACGCTTTTATTGAAAAATCAATTCAGGTAACTTGACTATGTATTAGAAATGACATCTATTTGATGCCATAGACTCCAGCCTCAATCACCACCGGGATACGGATCCGGAACTGGGTGCGTGCCTTTTCCACAAGCGCCGGTGGGAGCTCGGTTAATATTCAGACAATGGCGGCGATTTAGTTTTGTATGAGATAATATTGATGATGTTCTCGGGTTTTTATGAAACGCGGTAGTCCAGCGGGTTCAGGTCGAAGCAGTACGAGGACAGTGAAAGAAGAGAACAACGTCGTACAACAGTTTCTGAAGCAAAGCCTGGACTTTTGAGTCTGGGCCGAGTCCTTCTGCCACCTACAGGCTCTGACAGCGACCACCTTATTGTACCAGGTGATCAGAACACACTTCAGCACACTCAGATACAACTTGGTGTTTACTTTTCAAGCAGACATCCAAGATTATAACTGACCGGAAACTATTTTTTCATCACCCTGAACACGCCCCTCTTATTCTTGGCAATCAAGCAATACATCTTCAACACAATGATCATCTTGTCATAATTGGATCGGTAAAGATCGGAGAGAGTTATACATTGTGTTACTCTCAGACATTATGGAATGTCCCGATGGAACTTGGAATTTGTAGACAACTGGGCAACTAGTAGTAAGCATGCAACAAAAATAGGAAACCGGTTTTTATCGAACGGATATAGAATCGAGTCGTTTTTCTTAAGGGCGACAATTTTATCATGCCACCAGTAGTGTTTTTCATGTATAAGAAAAACGCAGGGATGAAATGTGTTAATATTTTTAATGGGATTGCACGCTTTTTTGTATTTAGATGCTTTAACATGCGCTATATTTAGTGTTTGTTCATTTCTATTACTCTTTAATTTATAAATGTGCTGTTATTTCTAGGGAACACGCCTTCATAGCGTGATAAGATTAGCGTGCGGGTTAGTGAAAAAGTTGCCAGTGTTTTTTTTTTTAATATTTTCCTCTAGTTTATTTTTAATTAGAAATTCAAAAGTAGAATAAACAAACAAAAAATTACGCATATGATGAATAATGTTTCAAAACCAAACCCAGATTACAGTATAGCACAAATATGTTTAACAGAATGCATCATATCCTAAAATATCGCCATTTCTTTCGGCAAAAATGTTATCATGCATAACAGCGGCGGATTTTGAAATGTGCAGATGAAGTCATGACTTCATGTATAATTTCTGTTCACACAAACATATTTCGCGAAATATATGAATACATGTTCCATATGAAATTTTATTTCAGATCTAATCATGTCAGTTATCCGTAAATAGATGAAAGCACGAATAAATTCGTGTTATTTGTTTGCCTTTATTCTGTTTCTTTATCACTTGTCAAACTTTAAAAAATTGATTCTATCTTTATGCGTTACTAAAATTTTTGTGTTTTTTTTCTGTTAGTAGAGTTTAAGTAAGCATAAAATTTTAATGCCATTTTTCTCTGATTACGTCTTCCTAACGAAGTCGAAGAACAAGGAGAAAAAATCTTATAATAATAATATTAATAATAATTATAATAATAATATATATATATATTTATATATATGCATATATATATACATATATATATATGTGTGTGTGTGTATGTGTGTGTGAATAAATCTTTAGAGGTAAAGAATTTATATACGGTTTTAAATATAATGGGCGGAAGTCTCTCGAGAGCTCTTTCAGCTACCATCTCATCAGGAGAAAATCGAAAGCGTAAAATAATAATACTATGTCGAAAGTAAAGAGTTCTGATGGGGAATTATTTAATGTGCCAAAAATATGCGGGCACTAAAATAAAGTTTATTAACGTTTAAAAAACGATTAAAATATTGGCACAGCGATGGGGAAAAATGGGAGAAAAGATTCAAAGTTCCCCAAAGAGAAACTATGCGTTAGATGTTTCTTTCTGCCGGCACAAAGAAGGTTTCCGCACCGCAATAGAGACAGACTCCAAAATCTATAAATGGTTTCCGGAGTCCGCTCTATGTAGCACCTCGAACCATTCTATTTTATATCTATCGGCACAGCACGGGTTATCAATCAAATACTGGTCAATAGCAGAGTGTAAGGCTTCCGAAGGAGGGAGACCACCAGAACCCATCCTCCCTTGTCTGATCTTCGATGGAACATGCTGGGTTATAGGAGTCAAAAGATGCAAGGATGTTCGCCCAACATAACCAGCATCGCACTGGCATTTGAAATTATATACTATATTGCTATTTTGGCTCAGTGGCTTGTGAAAATTCTGCAACCTGTGCGCGAGTTATATACCACGCACTGTATCCCTGATTATTTTCAGTTTGTTGATTATGTACGTGGGTTGGATTCTAATGCAGAGACATCGTTTATGTGCTCTTTTGATGTCTCTTGTCTCTTTACCAACATACCGTTGGATGAGACTATACGTATATGTACTGACGCGCTTCACGATGATAGCCTGACTGCTCCACGTTTTTCTAAAGAGATTCTTATTGAACCCATTTTAATGTGCTCAAAATCTATGCCGTTTAGTTTTTGTGATATTATGTACTGTCAGGTCGACGAGGTTTCAATGGGGAGTCCGTTGGCCCCAACTTTAGCGGATATTTTCGTCGCGTACAATGAATCCGTTCTGTTTTACTCTATAACAAAACCCACTGCATATTTCAGATACGCTGACGACACTTTTGCTGTTTTCCATCGCAAAGTGAAGCGTCGATATTTTTTGATATGCTGAATTCTTTGGATGGAGCTCTAAAGTACACTATGGAAATTTAGAAGAACAATTCGCTTCCCTTCTTGGATGTTCTTGCCGACACTCAAGATGGGGGGTGTCTTTCTCACTAAAATTTATAGGAAGCCGCATTTACTGGCCTATATGTGAACTGGTTGTCTTTTATACCGAAATCATGTAAGGTCGGCTTAATTAATACTTTGGTACATAGAGCCCTGATGATTTGTTCACCTAACAGATTGGACAACGAACTCGATAAGATCAGGAAAATATTCATCAGTAATGGTTATCCTGTTGACCTTATTGATGACTGTATTTTCAAAAATGTCGCGAATTTTAAATCCCCTAAATGTTTGGGTCTTTGAAATGCCCGGCTTATTTAAAAGTACCGTGGATTGGGGAAAAGATTGACGGACTTTCCAAACAGAGACGCAAAAGTATTTATGATTGCTTTTATTCTGTGTCCTTGCGTTTGGTATATACTACGAGACCTGCATTTCCTTCTTTTCGCAAGGATAGTTTGCCTTACATCCAAAATAGCAATATTTTATATCAATTCAAATGCCAGTGCGATGCTTGTTATGTTGGGCGAACATCCTTGCCTCTTTTGACTCGTATAACCCAGCATGTTCCATCGAAGATCAGACAAGGGAGGATGGGGTCTGGAAGTCTCCCTCCTTCGGAAGCCTTACACTCTGCTATTGACCAGCATTTGGTTGACAACCCGTGCTGTGCCGATAGATATAAAATAGAATGGTTCGAGGTGCCACATAGAGCGGACTACAGAAACCATTTACAGATTTTGGAGTCTGTCTCTATTGCGGTGCGGAAACCTTCTTTGTGCCGGCAGAAAGAAACATCTAACGCATAGTTTCTCTTTGGGGAACTTTGAATCTTTTCTCCCATTTTTACCCTCGTCGTGTCAACATTTTAATCGTTTTTTAAACGTTAATAAACTTTATTTTAGTGCCCGCGTATTTTTGGCACATTAAATCGTTCCCCATCAGAACTCTTTACTTTCGACATAGTATTATTTTACGCTATCGATTTTCTCCTGATGAGATGATAGCTGAAAGAGCTCTCGAGAGACTTACGCCCATTATATTTAATATATTTAATATATATAAATATATATATATATATATATATATATATATATATATATATATATATATATATATATATATATATAGTAGGAGAGGGCGTATCAGAATCGTTATTGAAATCGGAAAGAAATTATTTTCGGATGCCAAAAACGATTCACTAAATTGCCCTCTTTATTTGATTTTGTTTTTAACAAAATCAACAACTGCTGGTTATAATATTAACATAATAAATATTTACTGATTTTAAAGTACCAGTAAAATAAAGATATGTCGAATGCTTCCAGAAATGTTGAGTTTACGTTTGAAAAGAATTTAACATGCGTTTCCTGCGGTAATCGGTAAAAATAATTATTTTAGTGTTAAATATTTAGAAATCGATAAAGAATCGAAATCAGAATCGGTGAGTGTGTCAGAATCGAGAACTTAGTACGGAATCGATACATAAAGTAGAGTCGTCACATCACTAATATATATATATATATATATATATATATATATATATATATATATGTGTGTGTGTGTGTGTGTGTGTGTGTGTGTGTGTGTGTGTGTGTATACAGGGTGACCCCCCCAAGAAAGCTAAATGGAGGCCATCTAGAGCATATTCTGTAGAACGGAGAAAAAAAGGCCAAAGACCCTAGTGTTTTGACCTGATGTTTTTAATATGATAAACTAGCTATGACCAAAGTTTCAGTTCATACGGACAAAACACTAAGAAACGGGGTCTTATTAGAGTTGGAGCCCGTGACAAAAACTGGCAGGAAAATCGCCTGTTTTCGATGGGCGACCCTGTAATCGTGTAACCGAAACCGTCATTTATGGCGGTCATTGTTGTTTAATTGGGCTACAGCTACACTTGGGTAAAGGCGGGTCCTATCGGACCCTTGCATGCCATACGTGCACATGCCGATCCTGAACAGAACAGGCGGGTACAGGTATAGGCTGACCGTGTTGGAATCTAGTGAGCACAAGTTCGCAATGTCGAGCACGGGGAGGTACATAGCTGGTTAGAACTGTCGGGATCTGGCAGGCATAGACGGATCCTTCCTGCCATTACAATACAAACTAATTTAAAATCGCGTCGTGTGTAACTAGACTTTTTTTTATCTGCGTATCATTAAATTATGCACTTTTTTTTTAAAGGTGTCGGATTCATTGTGTGCAAAATAAGAATAAGGATTTTTGTTAGGTTATTATATTCGAATGCGATACTGCTAAGTTTCAGCCTGTTTTTAAGTTTATGTTAAATAAGTAGATCTTGTTAGGTTCAAAGTGTGTGAGTGTTAGTTGTTGGATGAAAGCCATTTTCATTATGGCTCCAGCGATGTTATTAAAGTTTCAATATTACCGTGTTCTAATATTCCTTTAAATTGATGAACGTATGAGGAAACACCAATATTTTTTTCTGGAACTTGTCATGAAGGCGCTACTTATTTAAAGCTTGTAAACAGGACATGTAATCTGAAATAGATCAGGAAATAGGGATACACGGATAGCGCTGGTGTTAATAATGTGAGAAATCTATGCACGTTTCATGTTACGTTGAAAAGAGAGTGTTCAGAAAATAAATAGTGAATAAAAATTGTTCTAAACCCGTTAAATTTGTGCGTTTTGGCATGTGACTTTCCTATGAATAGCTATGTTCATTTTGGAAAAAAAGCTTATTATATTCGAATTAGATACATCAGATATTGGCCAGTAATCTAATCACATTACATTTTTATGTGGCGTCTGCATTAGCATAGCTATAAAGGTTTTCCTAGACTAGACTAAATTACCTCCCTTTATTATATATATAGATAATATCACAGACATAAAGAGAGATAGAAAAAGAGTGAGAGAGTCAAAATCGTGACGCAAACCGAAAACGATACTGATAAGGATGGCAATAGATACAATACATCGGCGTATAGAAATGCAAACAGAATAAGTAAATAATCTATTGATAAAATAAGTCGATGCTACTTAAGTTCGCTTTAGAATGTCTAGAATTCTAATCAATTGAACTTTCTGTTGGCCAGGAAATTAGACAAAATGAGAAATTTATGACAGTAGAATAATGAAATAGGAATAAGAATAGGAATTTATTAAAATAGATGACAGAAATAAATTTTCACGACAAAATTAAACTCATCATAGCCTGATCATATTTGTAGTTTGTTATTTGATAATTTATGCGTGTAATCTTA